>NW_007731649.1:15536-45444 GCF_000696425.1 Galeopterus variegatus
GATAAATGAGTTCAGCACAGTAGCAGGATACAAAATCAACACACAAAAATCAGTAGCATTTCTATTCTCCAATAGTGAACATGCGGAAAGGGAAATCAAGAAAGCTTACCCATTTGCAATAGCCACCAAAAAAATAAAATACTTAGGAATTGAGCTAACCAAGCATATGAAAAATCTCTATAATGAGAACTACAAACCACTGCTGAGAGAAATTAGAGAAGATACAAGNGTATTATTGTGTTCATTGTATCTTTCTTTCTTTCTTTTTTTATTCACTTGTTTATTTTTTTAGCTCCCACTTATGAGCGAGGACATGTGGTATTTCTCTTTCTGTGCCTGGCTTATTTCAGTTAACATAATTTTCTCTGAATTCACCCACGTTGCTGCAAATGGCAGTATTTTATTCTATTTTATGGCAGAGTGGTATTCCATCATGTAAATATACCACATTTTTCCCTGTCCAGTTGTCTGATGATGGACATTTCGGTTGGTTCCAACTCTAGGCTTTTGTAAATAGAGCTGTGATAAACATGGGAGTACAGGTATCCTTCAACATGATGATTTCCATAACTTTGAGTATATACCCAGGAGTGGAATTGCTGGATCTTATGGTAGTTCTATCTGTAGTTGAGGAAGCTCCATTCCATTTTCCATAATGGCTGCACCAATTTACAGTCCCACCAACAGTGTAGCAGGATTCCCCTTTCTCTACATCCTCACCAGCATTTGTTATTCTCTGTCTTTTTGATAAAGGCCAGTCTAACTAGGATGAGATGGTATCTCAGTGTGGTTTTGCTTTACATTTCCCTGATGCTTAGGGATATTGAGCATTTATTCATGTGTCTGTTGACCATCTGTATATCTTCTTATGAGAAATGCCTATTCAGCTCCTTTGCCCATTTTTCAGTTCAGTTGGTTTTTACTGTTAAGTTGTTTGAGTTCCTCGTACATTCTGGATATTAATCCTTTGTTGGATGCATAATTTGCAAATATTTTTTCCCACTCTGTAGGTTGTCTTTTCACTCTATTAATTATTTCTTTTGCTGTGCAGAAACTTGTTAACTTGATATAATCCCATCTGTTTATTTTTCCTTTGTTGCCTGTGCTTTGGGGGTCATATTCATAAAGTCTTTGCCCAGTCCTACTTCCTGAAGTGTTTCCCCTACATTTTCTTTCAGGAGTTAAATAGTTTTAGGTCTTATATATTAGTCTCTAATCCATTTTGACTTGATTTTGGAATATGGCCAGAGGTATGGTTCTAGTTTCATTCTTCTACATATGGATATCCAGTTTTCCCAGCACCATTTATTGAAGGGGCAGCCTTTTCCTCAATGTATGTTCTTTGTACCTTTGTCAAAGACCAGTTGGCTGTATGTGGGTTGATTTCCGGTTCTCTATTCTGTTCCACTGGTCCGAGTGTCTGTTTATGGCAGTACTATGCTGCTTTGGTTACTATAACTTTGTAGTATAATTTGAAGTAAAATAGTGTTATGCCTCCGGGTTTATTTTATTTTATTTCATTTTTTAAAATTTCATTTCATTTCAATTCATTTTATTTCATATTTTACTTTATTTTATTTATTTTATTTTATTTTCTCAGGATTGCTTTTGCTATTCAGAGTCTTTTCTTCTTTCATATGAATGTTAGGCCTGTTTTTGCTATTTCTGTGAAGAATGTCATTGGTATTTCAATGGGTATTGCACTGAATCTGTACATCACTTTGGGTAGAGTGGACGTTTTCACAATGTTACTTCCAAGAGCATGGAATGTCTTTCTATCTTTTTGTATCCTCTTTAATCTCTTTCAACAGTGATTTGTTGTTCTCATTGTAGAGATCTTTCACTTCCTTGGTTATATCGATTCCTAGGTATTTTATTTTTTTGGTGACTACTGCAAATGGGCTAGCTTTCTTGATTTCTTTTTCTGCTAGTTTATTATTGGAGTATAAAAACACTACTGATTTTTGCATGATTTTGTATCTTGCAACTTTACTGAAATTGTTTATAAGTTCTAAGAGGTTTTTTTGTAGAGTCATTAGGCTTTTCTACATATAAGATCACGTCATCTGCAAACAGGGGCAGTTTGACTTCATCTTTTCTGATCTGGATGCCCTTTCTTTCTTTCTCTTGCCTAATTGCTCTGGCTAGTACTTCCATACTATGTTAAACAGGAGTGGTAAGAGTGGGCATCGTTGTCTTGTTCCCATTCTTAAGGGAAAATCTTTCAGCTTTTCCCCATTTAGGATATTGGCAGTGGGTTTGTTGTATATGACTTTTATTGTGTTAAGATACTTTCCTCCTGTACCTAATTTGCTGAGAGTCTTTATCATGAAGTGGTTGTAAATTTTGTCAAATGCTTTTTCTAAACCTATTGAGATAATCATATGGTTTTTGCCCTTAGTTTTGTTTATGTGGTGTATCACATTTGTTAACTGGTGTATGTTGACCATCCTTACCTCCTTGGGATGAATCCCACTTGAACACAGTGTGTATATAATTTTTTTTTTTTTTTGTGACCGGTAAGGGGATCGCAACCCTTGGCTTGGTGTCGCCCACACCGCGCTCAGCCAGTGAGCGCACCGGCCATCCCTATATAGGATCCGAACCCGCAGCGGGAGCACCACTGCGCTCCCAAGTGCCACACTCTCCCGAATGCACCGTGGGGCCGGCCGGTGTATAAATTTTTTGATGTGTTGCTATATCCCATTTGCAATATTTTATTAAGGATTTTTATGTCTATGTTCATCAAAGATATTAGCCTACAGGTTTCTTTTCTGCTGTTGTATCTTTGTCTGGTTTTGTTATCAGGGTGATGCTGGCCTCATAGAATGAGTTTGGGAGAATGGCCTCTGTTTCCTTTTTTTTTTTTTTTTGAATAGTTTGAAGAGAATTGGTATTAGTTCCTCTTTAAGGTTTTGGTAGAATTTAGCAGTAAAGCCACCTGATCCTGGCTTTTCTTTGTTGAGAGACTGCTGATTACGGTTTTAATCTTGTTGCTTGTTATTGGTCTGTTCAAGTTTTCTATGTCTTCTTCATTCAGTCTTGGCAGTTTGTATGTGTCCAGAAATTTATCCATTTCCTCCAGGTTTTCAAATTTGTTAGCATATAGTTGTTTGTAATAGTCTCTAATGATTTTTTTGTATTTCTGTTGTATCAGTTGTAATATCTCCTTTTTCCTTTCTAATTTTTGTTAT
Organism: Galeopterus variegatus; assembly: GCF_000696425.1. Taxonomy (NCBI): domain Eukaryota; kingdom Metazoa; phylum Chordata; class Mammalia; order Dermoptera; family Cynocephalidae; genus Galeopterus; species Galeopterus variegatus. Next base: position 18,731 of record NW_007731649.1, read on the forward strand.
TTGGGTCTTCTCTCTTCTTTTTTTAGTTAGCCTTGCTAATGACTTTTCTATTTTGTTTATCTTCTCAATAGACAAACTTTTTGTTTCATTGACCATTTGTATCATTTTGGGGGGTTCTATTTCATTTAGTTCTGCTCTGATCTTATTTCTTTCCATGTACTAATTTTGGGATTGGATTGCTCCAATTTTTCCAGTTCTTTGAGGTGTAGCATTAGGTTGTTTATTTGAAATCTTTGTATTCTTTTGATGTAAGTGTTTATTGCAATAAACTTCCCACATAGCACTGCTTTTGCAGTATCCAGCAGGTTTTGGAATGATGTGTCTTTATTTTCATTGGCTATAAGAAATTTTTTGATTTCCTGTTTAATTTGTTCTTGGATCAATAGGTCATTTAGTAGCATGTTATTTAATTTCCATGTGTTTTTATAGTTTCCAGAGTTTCACTTGTTTTTTATTTCTAGTTCTAATCTGTGTGGTCTGAAAAGATACTTGAAATGATTTTAATTTTTTAAGAGTTGTTGAGGCTTGATTTTTGTGATTTAACATGTGTTCTGTCCTGGAGAATATTCCATGTGCTGATAAGAAGAATGTATATTCTGAAGTCATTGTATAAAATGTTATATAGATATCTGACAAGTGCAATTGGCCGAAAGTATGGTTTCAATCTTATCTTTCTTCATTGATTTGTTGCCTAGATGATCTATCCAATGTTGAGAAAATAGTGTTCAGGTCCTTAACTATTAACATGTTTAGGTCTATCTCTTTCCTTAGACTAATAGTGTTTACATTATATATATATATATATATATATATATATATATATATACACACACACTTTATATATACACACTTTATATATACACACTTTATATATATACACTTTATATATATATCAGTGTTCCAATGTTGGGTGCATATATACGTATGATTGTTATGTCTTCATGCTGGATAGATCCCTTTGTCATTATATAGTGGCCTTCTTTGTCTGTTTTTATGGTTTTTGGTTTAAAGTCTATTTTATCTGACATAAGAATAGCTCCTCCTGCTCAATTTTGATTTCCATTTGTGTGGTATTTCTTTTTCCTTCCCTTCACTCTTAATCTGTGTGTGTCTTTACAGGTGAGGTGAGCCTCTTGTAGACAGCATATAGTTGGATCTAGCTTTTTAATCCAATCAGTCAGTCTATGTCTTTTTTGAGTTAATCCATTTACATTTAGGGTTCTTACTGAAAAGTACTGTCTTAATCTTGACATTTTATTGATTTTAATTTGGATATTTTAATCATCTTTTGTTTGTTTCTTTCTTTCTCTTTTACTGTTTGTCTTTGATGTTTGTTGATTTGGGGAGGTGGTGTGACATATTTTATTTCTCTTTCTTGTTTGCATTTTTGTTCTACAGTGGGTTTTGTTCTTTCTTATGTATTGATGGTAGTGATTATTGTTTTTTGGATTCCAGATGCAGAACTCCCTTGAAGTTTCTTGTAGGGTTGCTCATTCGGTGGTGAACTCTCATAGTTTTTGTTTGTCTGGGAAATACACTATTTCTCCTTCCTTCTGAGGGATAACCTTGCTGGGTATAGTGTTCTTGGCTGGCAGGGGGTTGTTTTTGTTTTTGTTTAATACTTTGAATATATCATCCTATTCTCTTCTGGCCTGTAGAGTTTCTATTGAGAAGTATGCTGTTAGTCTCATAGGGACTCCCTTAAAGGTGATTTGATGCTTTTCTCTTGCTGTTTTTAGGATTCTCTCTTTGTCTTTAAGTTTTGCCAGTTTGACTATAATGTGTCCCAGAGAGGACCTTTTTGGATTGAACTTGTTTGGGAATCTTTGAGCCTCCTGAATATGAAGGTGCATGTCTCTCCCTATACCTGGGAAGTTCTCCACTATTTTTTTTTTTGTTGAATCAATGCCTTTTCCTTTCTCCTTCCCTTTGGGAACACTCATTATTCAGATGTTTGTGGGCTTAAGGCTGTCTGCTATCTCTCTTAGATTTTCTTCATGTTTAAATTCTTTTTTCTGTTTTTTGTGCACTTTAGTTATTTCAAAGAGACTATCTTCAAGATTAGAAAATCGTTCTTCTATAGGGGTTGCACCATTATGCATTGGTTTGGAGGTTCCTTAAACAGCTGAAGATAGATCTACCATACGACGCAGCTATCCCACTGCTGGGAATATATCCAAAGGAATGGAAATCATCAAGTCGAAGGTACACTTGTTTCCCAATGTTCATTGCAGCACTCTTCACAATAGCCAAGAGCTGGAATCAGCCCAAATGTCCATCATCGGATGAGTGGATACGGAAAATGTGGTATATCTACACAATGGAATACTACTCAGCTATAAAAANAAAAAAAAAAAAAAAAAAAAAAAAAACAAAAAAAACAAAAAAAAAAAAAAAAAAAAAAAAATCACATGGCTGTAAGCCTGAGGGGTGATTTCTGGGTTCTCTATTCTGCTCCACTGGTCCTAGTGTCTATTTTTATGTTAGTACAATGCTATTTTGGTTACTATAGCTTTGCAGTATAATTTGAAGTCAAGTAGTGTTATGCTTCCAGCTTTATATTTTTGGTCAGGATTGCTTTTGCTCTTCGGGGTCTTTTGCTCTTCCATATGAATGTTGAGATTTTTTCCATTTTTGTGAAGAATGTCATTGGTATTTTGATGGGGACTGCATTGAATCTGTAGATTGCTTTGGGTAGTATGGACATTTTCACAATGTTAATTCTTCCAATCCAAAAGCATGGAATGTCTTTCCATCTTTTTGTGCCTTCTTTAATTTCTTTCAATAGTGGTTTGTAGTTCTCATTGTAGAGACCTTTCACCTCCTTGGTTAAATTGATTCCTAGGTATTCTAATTTTTTCATGACTGTTGTAAATGGGCTTACTTTCTTGATTTCTCTTTTTGATAGCTCATTATTGGAGAATATAAATGCAACTGATGTGGGGGCATTTATTTTGCATATTGCAATGTTACTGAAATTATTAACCTGCTCTAGGAGTTTTTTAATAGAGTCTTTAGGTTTGTCTATATTTGATATCATGTCATCTGTAAATAGGGACAGTTTGACTTCTTCTTTACCAATCTGGATGCCTTTTATGTCTTTCTCTTGCCTTACTGCTATGGCTAGTACATCCAGTATTAGGTTGAATAGAAATAGTGAGAGTGGGCATCCTTGTCTTGTTCCTGTTCTTAAGGGAAAAGTCTTCAGTTTTTCTCCACTCAGAATGATATTGGTGGTAAGCTTCTCACCAATGGCGTTTACTGTGTTGAGATGCTTTCCTTCTATACCTAATTTGTTGAGAGTCTTTATCATGAAGGGATGTGGATTTTGTAAATGCTTTTTCAGCGTCTACTGAGATAATCATACGGTTTTTGTCCTTGATTTTATTGGTGTGGTGTGTCACACTTATTGACTTTCATATGTTGAACCATCCTTGCATCGCTGGTATGAATCCCACTTGATCATGGTATATACATTTTTTGATGTGCTGCTGTATTCTGATTGCTAATATTTTGTTGAGGATTTTTGCATCTATGTTCATCAAGGATATTGGCCTGTAATTTTCTTTTTTTGTTGTATCTTTATCTGGTTTTGGTATCAGAGTTATGTTGGGCTCATACCCTGAGACTGGGAGAATGGCTTCTGTTTCAATTTTTTGGAATAGGTTGAGGAGAACTAGTATTAATTCCTCTTTAAAAGTTTGGTAGAATTCAGCTGTAAAGCCATCTGGACCTGGGTTTTTCTTTGTTGGAAGACTGCTGATTATTGCTTCAATCTCATTGCTTGTTATTGGTCTCCTCAGGTTTTCTATCTCTTCTTGGTTCAGTCTGGGCAGTTTCTATGTGTCCAGAAACTTATCCACATCTTTCAGGTTTTCATATTTGTTGTCATACAGTTGTTTATAATAGTCTCATGATTCTTTGTACTTTTGTGGTATCAGTTGTAATGTCTCCCTTTTCATTTCTGATTTTTGTCATTTGGGTCCTCTCTTTTTTTTGTTAACCTGGCTGATGGTTTGTCTGTTTTATTTTTCTTTTCAAAAACCCAACTTTTTGGGCCAGCCCGGTGGCGCACTGCTACAGTGCGCCGCTTGGGAGCGCGGTGGCGCTCCCACCGAGGGTTCGGATCCCACATACAGACCGGTTCCCGCTCACTGGTTGAGCAAGGTGCGGACGCGACACCGAGGGTTGCGATCCCGTTGCCGGTCCCGGTCTGGGCGTGACACTGAGGGTTGCAATCCGTTGCCGGACACGAAAAAAGACAAAAAGGAAAAAAAATAATAATAATAAGTCAATCTAAACAAACAAAAATTAGCAAAATCACAAAACATGGAACGCTATGCTCAAAGACAGAACTTTTTCCTCACCAAAAATATATGGAAATAGATAAAATAGCATATTTAAAATACAGCTAAGTTCAAGAGTAAAAAAAAGAAAATCTCCAAGTTCCAAAAAAATAATGAAAAATTTCATTTAGTTCTGCTCTGGACTTAATTACTTCTTTCTGTCTACTACCTTTAGAATTGGAATGTTGTTTTTCAAGTTCTTTGAGGTGTAGTGTCAGGTTGCTTATTTGAAGTCTTTCCATTCTTTTGTTGTGAGCATTTATTGCAATAAATTTGCCTCTCAGTACTGCTTTTGCAGTATCCCTCAGGTTTTGGTATGATGTACCTTTATTTTCATTAGTTTCAAGAAATTTTTTGATTTCCTATTTAATTTCTTCTTGGGCCCATAAGTCATTCAGAAGCCTATTGTTTAGTTTCCACGTATTTGTACAGTTTCCAGGGTTTTCCTTGTTACTAATTTTCAGTTTTAGTCCATTGTGGTCTGAAAAGATACTTGGAATGATTTCAATATTTTAAAATTTGCTAAGACTGGATTTGTGACCTAATATGTGGCCTATCCTGGAGAATGTTCCATGTGCTGATGAGAAGAAAGTATATTCTTTAGTTGTTGGGTGAAATGTTCTGTATGCTTCTGCCAGGTCCAGTTGGTCTAAGGTGTAGTTTAAATCCTGTGTCTCTTTGTTGATTTGTTGCCTGGAAGATCTGTCTCGTACTGAGAGAGGAGTGTTCAGGTCACCCACTATTAACATATTTGGTCCTATTTCTTTCTTCAGGTGTAAGAATGTTTGCTTTATATATCTGGGTACTCTAGTATTGGGTGTATATGTATTTATGATTGTTATGTCTTCTAGCTGGATAGATCCTTTTATCATTACATACTGGCCTTGTCTCTTTTTATGTTTTTTGGTTTAAAGTCTATTTCATCTGATATAAGAACAGCTATTCCTGCTCGTTTTTGGTTTCCAATTGCATGGTGTATCTTTTTTCCATCCCTTCACTTTTAGTCTGTGTGTCTTTATAGGTGAGATGAATCTCTTGAAGACAGCATATACTTGGGTCTAGCTTTTTAATCCAATCAATCTGTGTCTTTCGAATGAGGAGTTTAAAAACATTCACATTTTGGGGCCAGCCCGGTGGCGCACTGGATAAGTGCGCCGCTTGGGAAGCGTGGCGGCGCTCCCGGCCGCGGGGTCGGGTTCCACATACAGACCAGTTCCCGCTCACTGGCTGAGCGAGGCGCGGGAGCAACACCGAGGGTTGCAATCCCATTGCCGGTCCCCGGTCCGGTACGGGGGCAACACTGAGTGTTGCGATCCGTTGCCGGACACGGAAAAAGACAAAAGACAAAAAAAATAAATAAATAAAAAATAAATAAAAACATTCACATTTAGGGTAGTCATTGACAGGTACTGTTTAATTTCTGTCATTAATTGCTTTTTGTTTAGATGTTTTAAATATCTCTTGATCACTACTTACCCTTTTATGTCTACCATGTTAGTTGAAAATTTGAGGAAGCATGATTTAGCTTCTTTCTCTTTCTCACAGGCATTTTGGTTTTAATAGCGGGTTTTGCTCTTTCTTGTGTATCTGTGATAGTGATCATCATTATTCACATTCCAGATGAAGGACTCCCTTGAGAATTTCTTGTAGGGCTGGTTGTGTGGTGGTAAACTCGCAAAACCTTTGTTTGTCTGGGAAATACACTATTTCTCCCTCATTTCTGAAGGAGAGCCTTGCTGGGTAAAGAATTCTTGGCAGGCAATTTTGTTCTTTTAGTATTTTGAATATATCCTCCCACTTTGTTCTGGCCTGTAGGGTTTCAGTTGAGAAGTCTGCTGTTAGTCTGACAGGGGTTCCCTTATTGGTGACTTTATGCTTTTCTCTTGCTGCTTTTAGATTTCTCTCTGTCTTCGAGCTTTACAAATTTGACCATAATGTGTCTTGGAGAGAATCCTTTTGGATTGAATCTGTTTGAGGACCTTTGAGCTTCCTGAATCTAAAGGTCTGCATCTCTCCATACACCTTGGATGTTTTCTGTTATTATTTCCTTGAATAGGTTTTCAATACCTTTTTCTTTCTCCTCCCCTCCTGCTCTTCTGGAATACCCACAATTTGGATGTCAGAGTGCCTGAGGTTGTCTTCTGTCTCTCTTAAATTTTCCTCATTATTTTTAATTCTTTTTTCCTTTTTTTTTCCTCTGCCTGGGTTATTTCAAAAAGACCATCTTCGTAATCTGAAATTCTTTCTTCTGCTTGCTCTAGCCTGCTGCTCAAGCTCTCTGTTGTGTTTTTTTATTCATTGAGTGAATCTTTCATTTCTAGGAATTCTGCTACACTCTTTTTAAAGGTATTAATCTCTCTGTAAATTTCCTTCTTCATATTCTGGATATTTTTTCTTGTTTCCTTGTGTTCTTTTATTGAGTCTTCTATTATCTCTTTGAGTTTTCTTAATTAAGATCACTGCTCAGAATTCCTTTTCAGACATTTCAAGGACTCTCTGCTCTATGGGGTATGGAATTTGAGCATTACTATATCCCTTTGGTGGTGTCTATCTTCTTGTTTGTTTGCAGTTCTAGTACTTTTTCATTGATGTTTGGTTATCTGGTAGAGGACTTGCTTCTTCTATTACTCTGGGGTTGGCTACGAGAATAAAGATTTCCTCCTCTATCTGCAGGCTCTACTAGTGACTCTTCTTATATCAGTGTAGTCAAGTGAGTGGCAGGTTTACTGTAGAGTGGCCCTGGCTGCTACTGTGGTGGTGAACTGTCCTTGTGGTGATAGAAGGTGTGGCGGTGTCTATATTACACCACCTTGGTTCCTGTTCCAGCTTTCTGTGGCCTCAGACTGATCCCCGGCCGTGTAGGTCTTGGCTCACCTTGGCAGCTGCTGGGCTGTGGGCACTTCCCTTCTATTCCACAGTTTCTTATCCTGTATATGCTGGGTTTACCCACACCACAACACCTAGAAAGTGATTCTTTCTTAAATGCCAGATAATCTTTCAAATCTCATACTAAAACTTAAACGATTTCTTCTGGCAGTTAAGTGATTCTTCTCCAGTGTGCCTTCAAAGTAACGCAAACAAACCCCTATTATATATTGTAATTATTTACATGTGATAATCTCCTTTTTAATAATGGGTGTCTTAAAAGCAGGATATTATCAGTTGAATACCTACTATGTATAAGGCACCATCTTTACATTTATACCACAGAGCCTAGCATAATGGCTATCAAATGTAATTAAATCATTAATAAATAAATTAAATTAATATTCCACATGATTTCAATTTACAATTTTCCCAAATCTCATAAAGATGTACTTTGACCCTCTGAGAAATTTAAAGATGAGGAATGAAAACAGTTAAGATCAAATCTAGATGGCAATAACTGGCAGGCCTACCACAGAGACTATAGCAGCTACAAACAGACTTTGTAATTCCACTTGAGTCCTTCTCAAATTAATGAATTTTCTAGTTAAAAAAAAAAGCTATTGGAAAATTATATATTTGCTTTGGTAGGAGGTTCACAGCGCTGTTCATTTTGGACCTGTAGTTATTATGTTATCTATTTGTTTTATTTTAGTATGTCACAACCCTGTTCAATTGAGAGCAGTGGTTCTTAATCTTTTGGGCCCTCTCATTTACCAACTATCAATATACACACTTGCTTTTCCTATAACTTGAAAGGGTTCATAAACTCCTCAAATAATCCATCAACCCCTGACTAAAAAACCTTACTCCAGAGAACAGCTGTCTGGTTAATTTAGTTTAAAAATGCTCAGCAAAATGTGGAACATTTACAGTTCCTAGAACACAGTATTTGCTTTAAAAAAAAAAAAAAAAAAAAAGTCCAAAACAACATCTGATAGAAATGAAAAATCCAGGGCCGCTGGTTAGCTCAGTTGGTTAGAGTATAGTGCTGATAAACACCAAGGTCCAGGATTTGATCCCTGCAGCAACTAGCTGCACACACACACACATAAAAAATCCCCAAAACTAAAGGTCAATGTAAAAAATAACAGCACAGAACTCTATCATCCGATAATAAATGTTCAAGGTTAGTAAAATAATATCCTCTCATATCAAATAGAAAAATTTTTCTCTAAAAATAACAAGAATTCTCTTGAGATATGGCATATGATCTGATTTTCATAAATAACCTTAAAAAGCCTTATTCATAACACATACACATTTTGGTCTTTTCAGCATATTCCCAAACTTAATCTTGGGTTGAGTAAGTGGGATATGCATGACTAAAAAACTTTTTCCCCCAATCTCAAATTCTTTCTAGCTAAAACAAACAAACCAAAAATACTTAAGAACTTTTATTTTAAAATTATTTAAGAAATATCTATTAAAATATGAAAGAAACATTGATTTGCAAAGGTAAGAATTAAGATAAATTGAGAGTAGAAAGGTGAACTTTATAATAAATATACTTTCTCAAAATTTTTGGAAATTATAACTACAGAACCTTAGGTTGGAAAGAGTCTTCAGGATAATCTGGTTCAGTGGTTTCCAACATTTTTTCTGCCACATTATACCTAAGAACTAGAACATGTTCCCATTTACTAACAGTTGCTTGCTGTAACAGTGATTTTTCAACTGGGAGTTATAGGTCCATACTAGATCCCAAAGAACACACAGGTCTAGGCCAAGTGATCACCGATGCTAAAATGACCTGTCTTTTCATTTGCCATTTCCTAAAAAGCCATGTGGTGATGAAAAACTCATTACAGCCTAAATTAAAACAAACAAAAAAAACCTTTCTGTTTTAAAATAACTTTAGATTTACAGAAAAATAACAGATACAGAGAGCTCCTGTGTACTGTTTACCCATATGGCCAAATTTTTTATTAGCTGGGTTTTGGTAGGATAAAAGAATTTTTAAAATATTACTTTATAAAATCATGTTTCCAATCTTTTTTGTCCATACTTTCAAATTTAGGCTCAAATGGTCTCAGAAATCATAAAATAGTGTTTAAACAGTGAAATTACCAACTAAAAGCACAAAAATGCAGAAAACATGGCACTCAATAGACCTCAACAATGATACCCGTTTGCAGTATGAGAGCTTAAGAAGGCAGAGCATCTCCTTGTTGGACCCTAGCAGGGAATATGCATAGAAGATGACTCAAATTTTTTGCCCTTTCAGTGCATGTCCACATTTGCATGTCCAAAGTGCCATGATGTTAGGGTTACAATTTTAGTGAGTAGGTGAATTCACAAATATGGAAGAATCTGCAAATAATGAGGATTGACTATATACTTACATTTACTGTGCTTACCTTTGAAGAACCATTTGAATACATCTGTATCATGTTCTCCGCACCTTGTTTTACTTTAAGTTCTATATCCAATTGTTTTTGTAAGGCAATCAATCTATTATTGCTAGTAGAATTACGAGGGTCACTATTCGGAGTATCTGGAGTCCTTGGGCAATCTATAAAGAAAATATTGTGCTAATATTACTTACTAGGATCAATTGCTGTTTAAAACTGGAAGAATATTTTCAAAGAATAAAGGACAGGGTCAGAGATAAGCCTGAAGTCACCTAAATGGAATCTCCCTATGCTTATAGATAATACAAGAATTCAACCAATTTGAGCAAAGAAAACATTTGAGTTGCAGGACTACCTGCCAGGGTAGATTCTACTTCCTGTAGAAGCGATTGCAATGAGTCTGAAACTGAATTAGATGATTGCACAAGGTTTTCTTCAACACTATTACTTTTTAAATCAAATCAAACCAATTTGACTAGTGCATTCAAACTAAATTCTAATTACTAATAACTTAAGCATAAACATATAAGCCTTCACATTTTCTTTTCTACTATGAGAATACTCAATTACAATAAAAAATATCTCAAGGATAGTTACTGATATCAGATTGATGGTGGTGGGGTGTAGGGAGACCAAAAATTTAATTCTATGGTTTCTCATAAAGAATAGTATATTGTTTCTATTTAAAAAACAAAAACAGGGCTGGCCCCTTGGCTCACTTGGGAGAGTGCAGTGCTGGCAGCGCTGAGGCCGCGGGTTCGGATACTATTAGGGATGGCCAGTGTGCTAGCTCGCTGAGCGTGGTGCGAACCACACCGTGCCGAGGGTTGTGATCCCCTTACCAGTCAAAAAAAACCAACCGACAAACAAAAAACCCCCAAAACTTCAGAAAGGACCCTTTAATTATTATGGGTAATCCATTATTGTTGAAAGACTTGCAATAATTCTACCATGTAACTAAAAATTCTTCAAATTGAAGTTTATTATTTTGTTGTTTATTCATACTAGGTCCCCCTTACTTATAATAAAGCTAGAAGACTAGAGTACTAGACCTAGTCCAGGTGATAAATAACTTGGTAATCTCTGGAAAACTGCCTAAACTGCAAGTTACTTAATCTTAGTGCTTCAGGGTTCCCTTCTCTTCCTCTGCAATATAAGACGGTGTGACTAATTGATTTTAACAAATATGTTTCATATTTGGTTGTATACTCTAAAAAAATTCACTAGTTCAAAAACATGCAAACATAATCTATTATTTAAAATAAAAATACAGACACTAGGCTAGATGTTGATGTAAAATAAGTGTTTTATTTAACATTTATATACAACTTAATAGACACAAGTCCTGATCTAGTGCTTTATAAACTTATTAATCCTCGTAAACAGCCCTATGAGTATTACACTCATATTACAGATAAGAAAACTAGGGCACAGAGAGGTTAAGAAACTTTCCCAAGGTCACACAGCTAGTAAGTGGCAGAACTTGGTTTCGAACCTAGTCAGTTGCATTCTGAAAAGTCTATACTATTAATCGCTGTGCTATGCTATCTCTCTGCCATTTAAAGACCTGGTAAAGAATTATACTAGACTGTGTGTGTGTGTGTGTGTGTGTGTGTGGGTATACTTATATATATAACAATATAATTATATATGCATACACAAATACATGTGTATTTGTGCATATTAATCTTTAAAATAACTTTTCCAGAAATATATTATCCACATTTTAGATATCAGGAAACAGGCAAAGCCACACAGTTATTAGCTGGGATTCAATTCAAGAAAAGTTTATATATTTTTTTGTTGTTGTTCAAGATTTTATTTATTCATTTTTTTCTATATTTATTATTACACAAATAATAATTTTTTGTGGCCCTTTACCAATTTCTTGCTAACCCCCCTGGAAAGGTTTCTATGTTAACTAAATTCCCCAAATTACAAATGAGCTGCTCCAAAAGCTCATTTTATAAGTGACACATTCTTATAGAAACCTGAGGTTTTCAGATCAGCTCATAGAAAAACTACTGAATACATCTAGGATAGTGGTTAAGAGTCCCTAGGTTTGAATCTCAGTTTGGGCATTGAGATCAGTACAAAGCATGTAATGTAGGGTAATACACGTAGGGTAAACTAAGTAATATAGCTCTGTGCCTCATTTTCCTCATCTGTTAAATAGTGAAAATAGTATGTACCTCACAGGGCTACTGGGAGGATTAAATAAATTATGTGTAAGGAGCTCAGAAAAGGGTATGGCGCATAAAAAATAGTCTATAAATATTAACTAGTAGTAATCATTGTTTTAAGTTTATCTCTAAGTCCATAAATGAACTATACATTATAACAATAACTGAAAATTTCAGATTTGGGAACATTTCGGTTTTCTTTCTTTCTTCTTTTTGTATAAATGATCCAAGAGCCTTGTAAGAAATCTAAATTACACAGAATTTGGTATATAGAGATAGTTTATAGTAAGTACATTTTTTAAAAGAACTGGAATGCATTCAGAGTACAAAGCCTTCAGTTGAGAAGAGTAGGAAAATGTGTTGCTTGTAAAACAGTTGATGGTGTTTAGCCTAGGATAAGAAGAAGAAATGATTCCTGTCTAAACATTTAAACATTTGTCTATAAAAGCTGTCCACTTACTATTTCTCCACAGGGTAGAAAATTAGAATCAATGGGTAAAAGGTTGTGAGGGTAAAAATTTTATCACAAGATAAAGAGAATTTCCTTACACTTTTGGATTATCTAACAATGAAATGGTTTGCCTTAAAATATAATAAAGTCCCTTGTCTCCGGAAGCATTTATACAAAAGCTAGATTACAACTTGGTAGAGATACTATAGAATAAACTCTTGCACATTACAGTGGGTTGTACTAAGACACTGAAATATCCATTGACCTAATAGTCTGTGAATTTGTAAAAGTATTATAATACCTAACACGGTTCTTATGGAAAAGTATGTCCTCAGTTTTAATAAGGATTACAGGAACATAAGAAATAACACAATGTTTAAGAGTTTGGATTCTGAGATCAGAATGCCTGAGTTAAAATCCTTTGGCTGCTACTTATTTCACCTATTTTCTTTTTTAACCTGTTTTTCTACTTGCTACTTTTCTTCTCTCCAGTTTTCTTTCCTATGGGTTATGGAAACTTGCCATATTGTCGCCAGTATATGTGTTGAACTTATTTCTTCATACAGAAACATATTTCAAAATGAGGGTAATCAAAACTCTCATTAATGCTCTTTCCATTCAAAAATTTTTTTTGAAAACTCTGTAAGATAAAAGTTATTTTTCTACTCTAAGAACTACCTTTAAATGATAAGAAAAAATGTTGGATCTACTCTTAAGTATACACTTTGACACTTAAAAGAACTACAATCCATGATTGTGACTAATGACAAATCTCCATTTGCTGCATCTATTGCTAAAATGACCAAAAAACAGTTTTTTGGGGTGGTATTACAAGATACTGTGCATGCTTCTAATTGTCTGAACATAATTACACAATTTTAAACATATGTTATACAAATTCAATAAACTCACTTTAACGTTTACATATTAGATCAAAGAGGTTTTATATATGCTTAAGTTACAGTAGACAAAGCACTAGAGATAAGCTTAAAAAATCATGTCTTTATACACATTTAACCAATATAAATTGTGCTATGAGATGAAAAGTGGACAAGACTAATTCCTCTAAAATATTTTTAATGGCTTGTGTCTACCAAATAAAGTCCCAACTTCATATCTAGGCATTAAAGATGTAGCTCCAAGCTAACTTCTCACTATTATTTTTCTGTCAAATTCTATGTTCAGTTAAAAAAATCTTTTTACTTCTGAGAAATCTGCACTTGGTTTTCCTCCATCCTACTATTAGCTGAAACATTACTTTCTCCAAGAAACCTTCCCTAACCATGCTGCAGTCTAATCAGGAGCTCCTTCTAATATGTCATCAAAGTGTACTTTCTTCCCTCCAATGAAATATGTACTACAAAGTATTATATTGATCTGCTTTTATCTCTTTTTCCCCTCTGAGACTAAAAGTAAGCATACTGAGGGCTGGGATGTGTACTTAACTATTTTAATGGATGACTTTAATTTCAGATCAGACCCAGAAAAATAGCAATTAGTACTGAAAAATAGGTAAGATGTTTTGAAAAGAAAGAGAAAATGAGAGGTTAAGAGACACAGAGGAAAAAAATAAACTCAAATAAATCTTACTGTGTTTCAGAAGGAAAAGAGAAAAACAGTGATTCAAAGACAATATGTAAAGAGATGTTGACTACAATTTTTTCACAACTAATGAAAGATACCAACCTATAGATTAAAGATATCCAATCAACTCCAAACAGAAATACATAGGGGGGACAAAACCAAAAAACAAAAACTCACATTTGGACACATCATGGTAAAACTTCAGAAAATCAAAGACAATGAGAAAATCTTAAGAGGCTGCCTCCTCAACAACAGTGGAATCCAGAAGACCATAGTTTCCAAGTGCTGAGAGGAAACAAATGTCAATCTAGAATTTTATATGAGGGGAAATAGCTTTCTAAAGTATCTACTTCCAAAAAAAAAAAAAAAAAAAAAAAGAATTCTAGAAGGAAGGTCTAAGATGCATGAAGAAATGGTGAACAAAGGAAATGACTGACATGTAGGTTATTATAAACCATTAATGACTATATAGAACAATGATAATTAGGTAAGATTTGTGGAATTGAAGATAAAATGATAGAATTAGTAAACAGACAACAATGGCATGTAAGTAGAGTTACAATAAATGAAGTTGAAGTATTTTAAGTTTATTGCATGGTATAGGAAGAAGCATACCATTCAAGCATCTAGTTGAGGAACAGAAACCACACAAGATACTTTGAACAGAAGGAATTTAATACAAGATATTGGTTACATCATATATATCCAGGTATTGTACAAAGGAATGGGAAATAAATGGTGACAAAATTCCTTTTCTCAAAGAGGTAAGAATCAGGTACACATATGAGGGTATTTCAAAAATTTCATGGAAAGACTTGTATTATCTTTAATTCTATTTTCCGTGAACTTTTTAAAGTGCCCTCATATATATAACAGATATGAGTATCACAATGTATACTAGTAGGACAAAAGCCACACCTAGACACATTATAGTGAAACAACAGATCAGATTAAAAGAATATCTGAAAAGCAGCAAAGAGAAAAAAGGAGATCCCTTCAGAAAGGAAGACAATTAGCAGCTGACTTAAACTACATGCCCTAGGGTGTGTGCAAGTGTAGAGAGGTTAAAAAAAGCGCAAACATAATTGGTAGGAGGAAAAATTAAAGTGGGGATTATCAGTAGCAGAAGTTGAAGTAAGAGGCAGATGCCAGACCATATGAAAGGCATCTCTGCCATGCAACAAATGTGTACTGTATTCTGTAGAGAATGGAGATCCACAGAAAAGTTTAAAGCAAGAAAACAAGATCAAATCTATATACTAGGTAAAAAATGCTGACAGCAATGTTTAGGTTGGATTAATGGAATAAGTGATGGCTGGTTAGCTCAGTTGCTTAGAGTGTGGTATTATAACACCAAGATCAAGGGTTCAGCTTTCAGAACCAGCCAGCTGCCAAAAAAAAAAAAAAAAAAAAAAAAAAAAAAAAAAATTAGCTCAGTTGCTTAGAGTGTGGTATTATAACACCAAGATCAAGGGTTCAGCTTTCAGAACCAGCCAGCTGCAAAAAAAAAAAAAAAAAAAGAAAAGAAAGAAAGAAACATTGGACTTACAGGCTTCGTCAGTAAAAATGGGGAAGAGATACTGATTTAGATTTGACACTTATTATTAGAGGTAGAATCTATAGGGCTTGGTGATGTACAGACTTACATTAGAGGGTGAAGGTCATAAAAGAAAGGAAGACACCTATATTAAAAGTCAAGTATTGGTTATGGATTACTGGGGTCCTGCTATTAACAGGACAGAAAACAAAGGGAAAGATTTAAAGGTAGTGTTCCAGGAAAGAAGAGTTCAATTTGAGATATGATGAGATGCAAAGCCAATAGGATATCTAGGTAATATCCATAAGGGTGACTATAAACTATCAGATGAAGTCCAGAAAACACATCCTGGCTGGAGATATAGCTTTTGAAGTCACCAGAAGATATGACATGGCTAAAATATCCCCTAGAGATGAGGTTTCCCAAGGCCAGAGTGAAGAATAAAAAAGAATTTGTTGCTTGTTTCCACCAAAATGGGTACAGCAAACGATATGCTATTTCTGGTGCTTCTAGTATTTTCTCTAAAACCACAACTGAATAGTTGGCTTCTAAAATTAATTCGAGTTTTAGAACACAGGATCAATCCAGATCCTTAGACAGCTCCTTACTACTTAAGGTCCAGCCTTAACCTGCTTCCTCGATTATCTCGGAGATTAGGAATGTAGTTGAACTTGAGTTTACTTCCCAGCACCAGGAAAGCTTCCTCAGACTTTACTTTCATCCAAACAAGTTTCATGTTCAGAATTAGATGAGTTTGGATACCTCATGCTTGGCCCTTTCCACAAGCTATTAAAACATCTTCTTCACAAAACACCTTAGAGAGGGTACTTATAATCCATCATCCTTGTTTTACAAATGAGAAAAACAAGGTCTGGAGGAGTTCCACTTGGTATAAAACCACACATCTATGTAATGGTCCGGCTGGATGACACCTCAGATCACATAACCTTTGATCTTTATTTCACAGCTAGCTGACTGCCTACGCTCAATATTCATAAAGTGGTACTTGCACTACAAGGATGTTTGCATATGTAATAGGGCTATTTACTGCATTTTTGTAAAAATTAGGAGGAAATATAGTTGAAGTAAACCTAGTCAAATCTAAATTAATAAAAATAATATTATACTGTAGCACTAGCCAGCTTCCTTAACAAACTTCAAACTATAAGTCTCTAAAGTCTCTACTCAGTGATCAACATTTTGGTTTTCACTTGGTACTTACAAATTGGTATTTTAAAAATAAACTGCTCCAGAATCTTGCCATGTGTTACAGTTATGTTAACTGTTTATACTTCCCCCAAAGTCCACCTTTCTTGTTTAAATAGATGTGCTTACCTTTTATAGCCATCTGGAACCTGCTCAAGATTGTAATGAATGCTCACTTATTAATGGATGCTTAATCAGTTATTTCGTGTACTTAGGATGACCTTTGTCAGATGTCACCAGCTGAAGTAATTTTGCTTAAATATTTTACAACTAGTACAGCCACTTGTTTAGCTTTCTTAGTAAGTTACAAAAATAGGCATGGATGAGACTGTGGGTTCTAACATTTTTTCTTTTAAGGAAACAAGCAACTTAAGTATTAAAAATTTCAGAAATGCCTATATCTGTTATATCACACCTTAATGTTTAAAAACTGCACATTGCACCTCTTAGTAGAGACTTCTTTACTAAAAAGTCTCTGTACCTACCATATGCACAGTTTTTCATGAATTCTCCTTAAGACAATGTTGCTTTACTTCTATTCCCTTCCTCTATTGACAATAATGTATATCATCAACCAACCACTACACACCTGTTAGACTGGTTAAAAAATATATTAACAATACCAAGTGCCGGAAAGAAGGTGGAAAAACTGGAACTATCTCATGTATTGCTGGTGGGAATGAAAAATAATATAGCCACTCTGGAAAGCATTTTGGCATTTTCTCATAAGGTTAAACATACTCTACCACATGACTTAGCAATTCCACTCCTAAGTATTTAACAAAGTAAACTGAAAACTTTTCTTCATACCAAAACCTGTACATGAATATTTATAGCAGCTGTAATAATAATTGCCAAAAACTAGAAAACAACCCTAGTATTCTTGGTGAGTGAAAAAACAATGACATAATTATACAATGTACTACTACTCAGGAATAAAAAAGAATGAAATATTGATAGAAGAAAAACTCAGATGAATCTCAAAGGCAATATTCTCTGCAAAATAAGTCAGTCTCAAAAGGTTACATACTTATGATTCCATTTATAGGACATTCTTGAAAACTGTAGTGACAGAGAGGAGATCAGTGGTTGCCAGGGAATATGAAGTTGGGGGAGATGTAACTACAAAGGGATAGCATGAAGAAGATTTTTGGGGCAATGGAACTATTCCTTTTCCTGATTGTGAGGGTGGTTAGACAAAAAAATTCAACTATAATTTCTATGCCACATTTAGGTGGGCAGGGCACCAATAAAAAAGAAAATTAAATCTTCTATTCATTCAAGAAAGACTTCATGAACTGCACTTTAGTCATTAAGAAAGAAAATACTTACAATAAGCTACATTCTAGGGATTTAGAAGAATTTAACTAGATTAACTACAAAAAAACAAAACAAAACCCAATACTATTAGCTCTATACTAAATTAATATTTGGCTTCTAGATATTCCCTATATTGGGGAAAAAATGGACTAAATTAATAGGTTAAAAACCTGCCTCTGCCCAGAAGCAGGCAACAGAGCAAAACCTGGGGTTCTAGGCAAGAGCCAAGGGTAGCCTACCCCCTGCAAAGAAGTAGGCAAGAGAGCATGCCGAAAACAGCACTTCCATGTGGGTGACCCACCACAGCCACTGCCACAACTGCCACAAAAGCAGTTTGACACCACAGCAGTAGCCACAACCACTGTGCAGGCAGCCCACCAGACACTTGACTGCACCGACACAATGAGAGCCACCAGCGGTGAGCAGAAAAAGAAGAGGATGTCTCTCTCCTCAAAGACCAACCCAGAATAACAGAAGAAGCAACTGCTCTACCAGATGAACAGACATCAATGTAGAGAACTAGAAAAAAGAAAACCCAAGAAAATATGATACCACCAAAAAAATACAGTAATTCTCAAATACCAGACATTATAGAGCAGGGAACGCTTGAAATGACTGAAAAGGGATTCTGACCATCTATCTTAAGGAAACTCACCGAGACAGAGGAAGACTATTAGATAACACAATGTAACAAGAAGAGAAATCCAGAATATGAAGGAAGAAGTTTACACAGATTAATACCTTTAAAAAAAAAGGATGTAGCAGAACTCACAAAACTGAAATATTCACTCAATGAAATCAAAAACACAACTGAGAGAGTAAGCAACAGGCTAGGACAAGCATAAGAAAGAATTTCTGAACTTGAAGATAGTCTTTTAGAAATAACTAAGGTGGACAAAAAAAAAAAAAAGGAAAAAAGAATTTTTAAAAATGAAGAAAACCTAAGAGAGCTACCAGACAACTTTAAGCACACAAACATTCCAATCATGGACATCTCAGAAGGGGAGGAGAAAGGAAAAGGCATGGGAAACCTATTGAACAAAGTCATAACAAGAAACTTCCCAGATATAGAGACATGGACCTTCAGATCCAGGAGGCTCAAAGATCCCCCAATAGATTCACACCAAAAAGATCCTTTCTAAGACACATTATAGTTCAACTGGCAAAGCTCAAAGACAAACAGGGAATCTTTAAAAAAGCAAGAGAAAAGCATCAAGTCACATATAAGGGAGTCCCTGTCAGACTAAGAGCAGACTTCTCAATTGAAACTCTACAGGCCAGAAGAAAATGGGATGATATATTCAAAACACCAAAAGAAAAAAAACCCCTGCCAGCCAAGAATACTATACCCAGCAAGACTATCCTGCAGAAATGAGGGAAAAACAGTGCATTTTCCAGACAAAAATTGCAGGAATTCCCCACCACACAACCAGCTCTGCAAGAAATCTTCAAGGAAGTCCTATATCTGTAATCTTAAAAACAGTAATCACTATCATGAATACACAAGAAAGAACAAAACCCACTGGTAGAACAAAAAGGCAAATGAGAAAAAAACTAAATCTTACCATCACTAATAACCACAATGACAATGTAATAATGCCTCTGCTTTATTTCTGATTTTAGTAATTTGTCTACTTTCTTTTTTTCTTGGTCAGTCTATATAGAGGTTTGCAAATTTTGTTGATCTTTTTAAAGAATCACTTTTGGGTTTTGTTGATTTTCTCTATTGTTTAATTCTCAATTTCATATATTTCTGCTGTAATCTTCGTTATTTCCTAATTATATTTGCTTTTTGTTTAGTTTGCTCTTCTTTTTCTATTTTCTTAAGGTAGTAGTTTACATCACTGATTTGAGATTTTTCTTATTTTTAAGAAAAAATAATGATTTGAGATTTTCCCTCTTTTTTAGGGATGATACACTTAAGAGACTAAGATTTAGGAGACGGGTTGTTTCCCAAGTATTTCCTTTCAGAGTGTCAGGTGCCAGCTAAGGCTTAGGTAGATTACCATGCCATTTTACAGAAGTCAATAATCTTTTACACAGGTGCATTCAGCCTCAGCTAATTTCCATGTAGGATAGTGATAATATCCCATGAGAGTATCTTTTTTCTGTTTTATTTTTTAATTGACAAATAATAATTGTATATACTTATGAAGTATGGTGTGGTATTTCATTACATGTATACATTGTATAATGATCAAATCTGGCTAATTAACATATCCATTACCTCAAATATTTATCATTTCCTGATGCTGACAATACTAAAAATCCTCTCTTTTAGCTATTTTGAAATATACATCATTAAATACAGTCACCATGCAGTGTAAAAGATCACCAGAACCTATTCCTCCTAACTAAAACTTTGTACCCTTTGACTAACATCTCCCTGTCTACCCCTCCTCCCCCAGGCCCTGGTAACCACCATTCTACTATCTACTTTCATGATCTCAACTTTTTAAAATACCACATAAAACCAACAATGTACAAGGGGGTTCCTTTTTCTCCACATTCTTGCCAACACTTATCTTTCATCTTTTGGTAATAACCAATCTAACCAGTGTGAGATGATATCTCATTGTGGTTTTAATTTTCACTTCTCTGATGATTAGAGATGTTGAGCATTTTTTCATATATATGTTGGCCATTTGTATGTCTTCTTTTGAGAAATGTGTATTCAGGTCTTTTGCTCATTTTTTAATAGAATAGTTACTTGCTTTCTTGTTATTAAGCAGTTTGAGTTCCTTGCATATTTTGGATATTAGTCCCTTATCTGACATATGATTTGCCAATATTTTCTTCCAATCTGTGGGCTGCCTCTTTACTCTGTTTCCTTTGCTGTGCAGGGGCATTTTAGTTTGATGCAATCCCATCTATTTTTGCTTTCATTGCCTGTGTTTTTAAGGTCTTATTCAACAAATCACTGCCCAGACAAATGTCATGGAGCTTTTCCTCTATGTTTTCTTCTATAGTTTTATAGTTCCAGGTCTTTAGTCTTTAATCCAGTTTTAGTTGATTCTTGTATAAAATGGAGCAGTAATCTACCTAAGCCTAAGTTGGCACCTGAGACTCCAAAAGGGAATACCTGTTTCTTGTATCTCTTCCCATTTTCATCTGCTCAAAGACCACTAAACTTAGGTTGGGTTTTTCTGTTTTTTCTGTTTTTGTTTTTTGGCCACAAAACAAGTCTTAATACATTTTAAAAGATTAAGATCATAGAAAATATGTTCTCTGACCACAATACCAGAAGGATACTTAGAAAATTCACAAATGTGTGGTCTCTTAAGTATATCATCCCTCAAAAAGAGGATGAAAACATATCTTGTATTTTATTAAGTAGAGCTAATAATTTGTGTAGCATACGGCTCCTGTAAGTAGAGAAAGTCAGGGAAGATTTCATGGTGATATCCAAATTGGCTTTTGAGGGACAGGAGAAATTTGACACTAGGACTTAAAGGAGGTCATTTCTCCATATGAAACTCTGGGAAAGAAAAATCTAATCTAAAGTGACAGAAGATAGATCAGTGGTTTCCTATGGCCAGGGATTGGGCATTGGGAATTGACTGGGAAGGTATACAAGAGAATAACTGAAGTGATGAAGATGTTCCGGATTGGTTATAGGGATGGTTACGTGAGTATATATGTATATTCGTTAAAATCATCAAATCATACACTTAAATATGTGCATTTTATCATATATAATTTATGCTTCAATAAGGTTATTTTATATAAAGGAAATGGGAAAACCAAATGGTTTACTCTTAGTGTTGCTAAAACTCTTCCATATTACAATGACTCACAAAGTACTTATCAGTATTCTGCGAGGAGGAAAATGTTTTCTCTAAATAAACAGAGTTTAAAACTCCAGTGCTGTTTCTTATTTTAGACTTCTCCTAAAGATGTAATGGGCAAAAAATGTAGAGCTCGGCAGAGTTCCAACTTAACAGACTATTTCTAAGTTTATATGACATTGCTAAAAACAGTATTTTCATAACACAAATTTCCATTTATAATCTAATTATTGAATGTGCGGGTAGGAGAAAACTAGATGAGGAGTTGAAGAGTTCTTTTTAACTAGCTTGTTGAATCTGAGCAAATTAATTCATATCTTTGGAATTCTTTCACTTCTAAAATAAGAAGGTTGGTTTTCTATATTTCGTTTAAAAAATTCAATTGTTCTTACATGGTTGAAATTTCTATATAGAGAGCCTCCAAATGAAACCCCTAAGTGCCAGATTTTGAAAGTGATGCATGAAAACAAGTCTTATCAAATAGAATAAATATCAAATGTTTTCTGCAACTTTAAAGATTGTTAATTTAAGGTTCTTAGGCAAATATATGTATTTTCTTAACCAAAATTAACTTTACTTACATCTATTATTTCTTGTTAGCCAATCACACAGGTTGTTCTAAAATTTCTATGGTGCTAGGTATATTACTCTATATATCATTCTTTTTCTTAGCAAATGAACAAATTGAGGGTAATAGAGATTAAATATTTTGTTCAAGATATCATCTTTGCAAAGGCAAAACTATTAGACTAAATATGTCTTATATCATGTTTTTATTGTATAAAAAGTTAAAGAAAGAATACACATATTGATGGATAGATATTGTTACAAACATAGAAACTTTTTCTGGAAGCCTATATTACCAAAAGTTAGTAATGTTACTCTTAGGGAGAGGGTCTAAAGTAAAGAGAGGTAGTTTTTCTATTTCTACTTTCTGTACCATTAAAAAATTTCCGATATGAACATTTGTTAATTCGATTGTTTAAAAATTATGCTCTTGAATTGGAATTATGGGTTTATTTTCCTTTTATTTTCTATTCTTAAACAAAAGTAATGTTTTGCTTTTTCAATTTTTTCCCCCTTCTTTTTAAAACAATATGCCTGGTAGTTTAGTTCTTAATTCAGTTGCTTAGAGCACAAAAAACAGAAGTCATAGGTTTGATTAATTACATTTGCAAAGAATAAAAATATCCCTTGTTCACAGAATGCATTTTTAACTTTAAAAAGTCATCTGGCAAACTCATGCTGGTGATCACAAGGATGAATCAGGTAACAGCACATGGTTGACTCAATACAAAACATTAATACTGGAAAATAACTCTATGTCTTACTGACAGAGGGTAAGAGAGTATACATCATTAGTTACTCAACTCTAAGTAAATATTTCAGTTTTCATACCCATCAACTCACTGCCTTCTGAGTGGAATATAAACAAGACCTTAACCATAAAAGAGAAACAGTCTCAGTACTTTTAGAAAAGCTAAAAACTATACATGTCACAAAATGATACTTTTGGTTTTTTTACATTTCTTATTAATATACCATATAAACACCAAATAAAGTACTATACCTGTAACATCTTCTGGATCTGATACAACAATATGTGCATTTAATTCCTGTAGCTTGTGATGTAGTTCTTCTAATTTTTTATTTGATTTTTTCAAAAGGTTGTCTACATAAGCCAAACTTTTTTTATCTGTTGTGACTTTCCTCAGATTTTCAGCTCCTTCTTTGATTTTCAGTTCTTTCCTTATTTCTCTCTTGATTCGATCCTTGATATCATCCAATTTCTGTTGCACCACTGCATCTGAAAAGTCTAATTTTTGAACAGCATTCACATTCTCAGAAAACGAAAGACTTCGGGAATCCCCCTACAGAAAAAAATAAACATACAAATGTGGGAGTTTAGGAAAGTTAGCTGCTTAGTAAAATATGCAGCATTAAGGATAAGTGTTTTCAGTATAGAGATTATGTTACACTTAATTACATTCACTTCTCTCCTTAATAAGCAACAGCCTACTTATTTACCTTTATTATAACAATACAAAATCATAAGTTCAGAAACTACCCATTCATTAAGAAGCACTACTTGACAAATATTAAAATAAAGTGAACATAAAATTTACTCTATGCTTGTACATGTATTACACAAAAAATGAAGTCATTGATTTCTATAAATCTGTATCTTACCACTTTAGAGCTTAAAAACCCTTTGAAACTCTGACAAAAGGCAGCAAGCAGATCAAAGAAAATTTCATGTTTGTATGTATAATTTCCAGGTTCCATCAATTCTAGGTTAAGAATTCCTGGAATTTTGATCCTTACAAATTTATCAGAAACTATCACAAATTGTTTTCAAAAGTTTGTGCTTTAATATTATGTACTAAGTCAGAGGCTACCAAAATTTCTTGGTTCATGGTACCCTTAGAATCCCGGTAATTTTTCCCTTATTCCCCATAGACCAAAAGAAATACCTAACAGTTCCATTTATTAAGGAGTAAGGTCCAAATGATAAATATTTATGTTTTAACAACTTAGTCATTGTTTGAAATAATACTACACACAAATTGAAAGGAAAAAGAACATTTTAACTTCATCCTTTAATAACCACATTACTAATGGGATAGGTTTACCTGTAGCGTATGTCACGATTTCTCAAATGCTGAAATCAGATTAGACATTCCCATCCCCATATCCTGTTCTACCTTGCATAGACAATTAGAATAATCTAATATCAAAAATTAACTGACTTTAATCAGCTCACATGGGTTCCAACAGAAGGGTGCCACTGTATTTCCCTCAAAAATTTAAGAGATACTGCAGCACCCTGACAGTTTGCTGACATACTACAGACAGTTTTGTTGCTCAGTTTGGGTACTAAGCTTTAAAGGCTGTTAAACTGTCATATGAAAATGGCTTCTATATATGATGTGAATCCTTTGAAGTCCCTTGAGTACTTCAACTCCTATTTCTTTCAGATTTGCCTCCTAAATTCCAATCATATCAAGTTACAGAAATTTAATAGTCTTGTTAGAGACTATCTCTCTTGGCTCAGCCACTATGCATTGCTGCACCTTTGGGATTCATTACCTTTCTTCTTTAATGATCTCTTCCAAGTTCCCTCTTAGCCCAGTTGACTTTACTTTGTTGCAAAGTTCACCACAACTCTTCCTGGGAAAAAATTTCCTGTCTAATGCACCCTTAGAATTGAGTTAAATCTCTCTCCTGTGTGCCTGATACTGTGGATTTTATTTAAACAATTATCCCTTTTCTTATTTAACCACTCCAAAGACTACAAGCAATTTGATGGCAGGGTTTATGCTTGGCAGAGTAGCTTTGTGTTGTTTTGTTCTGTTTTGCTTTTTAATGATTTTTCCATTATGTTTTTTTAATATTCCTCTTTTAGAATTCAGAAAAAACTGCCACTGCTGAGGAACTCAAGCTTCCCTCTTTCTGATAAAGAGAACTCATACTCCTGGAAGTGCACAAGCAAAAATGATATTCAATCATAGCAACCATCTTGGCTAGAATTAGTTATGAACTATATATGGTTACCATGTTTGCTTCCTCTTCCTTTCCACAGGCCTGAGTTTTTAGTAGCCATATTTTACTTTCATTCTTTGTTGTGACATGGCTCAAATACCTTTTGGAAAGGAGCAAGGGATACATATAATATAATCAATAATTTAAAATAAAAGGCTCAGGGGCCGAGCCCACGGCGCACTCGGGAGAGTGCGGTGCTGGGAGTGCAGCAGTGCTCCCGCCGCGGGTTCAGATCGTATATAGGGATGACCGGTGCGCTCACAGCGCTCACTGGCTGAGCGCAGTGCGGCCGGTCTCAAAAAGGACAAAAAATAAAATAAAAATAAAATAAATAAAATAAAATAAAATGCTCTCTGACAGTAGATAAGAAAGGTTACAGTACTTCCTATTACTCCTTTTCTAAACTTTTAGTTGTGGTAAACTGTAAAAGTTATTGGGAAATATTTTCTTGTATTTGGAACAACTGAAACAAGTTATTTAATCTATTAAATTATGCCTCTTCCCCCCAAAATAATAAAAACAATTATATCATAATGCCAGGAATCATTACTAGGCAATGAATTATGACCTTGGTAAATTAAATTAACATCAGGAAAATAAATAGCTATTTAGCCAGTGAAAACCTTCATTGATAACTTTGTCTCAATAGATTTTGTTACAGGAAGTAGTTATCTTAACCATCTACATTATATTGATTTGTTTATAAGCTTAACACTTTCATTCAACATTCACAACTATTTTCAATTCTATAAAATTTCATGCTTCCCCCCCAAAGTAAACAGTAGACACCTTTTCTCATCTTTTCAAAACAAAGCAAACAAACAAACAAAAAAACAACCCAAAAAACCACAACAAAAAAAAGTAAATAAAATAAATAAATAAAATTAAAAACAATAACAAAACAAAGTTGGATCCAACTGTTAATTATAAACTCCCTTTGAAATTCATTAGTATGCTCATTAATAAGAAAATTCATTAATAAGAGAGAGAGAATTCTATCAACTAATACTTAATGTAAAACTAAACTCCCAACATTGTTCAGGATCCTCCACAAATCATCTATCTATACATAAAAGAAACCCCATAATTATCATATCTCTTATCACTGAAATAAGTATAGACACTCTGTTCTAGTAAAATCAAGCCAGTTAGCACACTTGGTTAGAGCTTGGTACTGATAAACCAAGATCACTGTGCCTGTGCCAGCTGCCAAAAAAAAAGGAAGCAATCTAAGTCAAATGAATCTAACGCTTTGCTGCTTACATTCTTTTACCTTGTCCTTCTTATGCCAATTTCTTTCACTATCAACCTAAGTCTACTATTACCAAACAGTTTAAAAATATTTCAAAAAGGGGCCGGCCCGGTGGCGCACTGGATAGTGCGCCGCTTGGGAAGCGCGCGGCGCTCCCGCTGAGGGTTAGGATCCCATGTGGAGACCGGTTCCCGCTCACTGGCTGAGCGCGGTGCGGGCGCGACA
>NW_007731649.1:45792-53633 GCF_000696425.1 Galeopterus variegatus
AAAAAAAAAAAAAAAAAAAAAAAAAAAAAAAAAAAAATTTCAAAAAGTCTTTCATGATCAATCCCACCTTCCTATTTTTAATATACTTTAAATTTTGTATTATCTATATCCCTAATGGAGTCATTCAATCAGAGGGTCAAATCCAAACATAAGGAAACCATTAGTGAAATTAATAAATACCCTCAGAAGCTATAATAAAGCAATTAAAATTATTTTTAAGTGGGCTGGCCTGGTGGCGCACTCGGTAGAGTGCGGCACTTGGGAGCACGGCGGTGCTCCCACCGAGGGTTCAGATCCCATATAGAGACCGGTCCGCTCACTGGTTGAGTCCGGTGCGGGCGTGACACCGAGGGTTGTGATCCCGTTGCCGGTCACGAAAAAAAGACAAAAAGGAAAAAAAATTATTTTTAAGTAAGCAGGTTTCATATGGCTAAATAAATAAAAGAATACAGACATCAATGAGTAAAAATCAAAGCATAAAATCTAGACGGTTTTCAAAAAAAAAAAAACCAAAATAAATTAAAAACTCAGTGGATAGGTTAAAAAGCAGATTAGACAACGATAATTAATTAGTATACTGGCAAAGAGATAACTCTGAGGAAATTACTCTGCATTTATCACACAGAAATAAAAAACAAAAATTATGAGAGATTAAGAAGCATGGAAGATAAACTGAGAATACCCAAGATCCATATAATATGAGCTCCAGAATTAGAGAATAAAAAAGATGTGGAGAAGCACTACATGAAGAGATAAATGGGGAAAATTTTTCCAGAATTGAAGAAATGATCTAAATCCATAGACTGAAAGGTCACACACCAAGTTGCAAATAAGACAAATGAAAATAGTTATAACAACAAAAATAAACAGGAAGGAATTTTATCTATAAATTTTTATGTACAAATGAATGACAAGTGGATTGACAGAAAACTCTTAGTAACAACAGAGGCCCCAAACTGTCAAACTTCTGTGGGATTTTCAGCCATTGTGGTAAGGCCTTCAAATTACAAACATTCTGGGAAAAATTACAGATGAACTGACCCAGCTTCTATGTTATATTTAAATCATTCTCCTGCTCATTATTATGTATAAGTTATTTAAATAAATAAAAATGGTGCTGTGGCAGAAAAGACTATAACAATTTTGCTCATTAAACTGACAAAGATTTCTTCCAAATGAAATGCTGGCAATAAGCCAACTTATGACAGAGAAACAGCCTTCATAAAAAGTTGGCAATATGTAACAAGGAACTTAAAAATAGTAATTCCTCTTGACCTAGTAAATTCTAATTCTAGAAATCTAACCTAAAAAAATTTAGAAATTATTGTTATATAGAATGATCACTTCAATAATTTTTAAATTAATCAATAATATATGCAAGACACTGTGCTAGGCACAGACAGACTCCCTTATAAAGCTTATAAATTGCAAGGCTTTAAACCAACGTTAGGAAAGAGAAAGTTCAGGATGCTAAGTGTCATAACACTTAAAAAAATTTCAAATAGTCTAGGTAATAAAGAAATATTTCTCTTATTTAGGCCCATCATTGCCCCACAGTGGTCAAGCCTGATATAGTGTTTTGTGCACACAGTTTTATTTCAGATTATGTTTAAAATAAGAACGGAAAAAAAGTGAAAGAAACAGATTAAAATATTAACAGTAATTATCTGAGTAAAAAAAGTTAGAGATTTTCATTTTGTTCTTCAAAGTTTTCCATATGTTCTCCATCTTTACAGCAACGACATTTCCTCCATTTTTTTTAGCCCATCTAATAAGGAAGAAAAAGACACTATTTTTAAAAAACCAAAAATAACTTCCACTTTATTTCAATTTTGGCAAATGTAAAAGCTTATACTGATATCTTGTACTACAGTATATTTACAATTTAAGCTATTTTTATTCAACATAATTCAACTGCAAGGGATAAGACTACACATTCCACTCTAATTAGACCATATCATGTGCCAGCTAAGCAGTCCAAATACACACATGTATTAATATGCATTTGATAAATACAACTATTTTTTATGAAATAATGAAATTCTGATCTTTAGACTAAAACATCAACTTGACATTTTCAATTCACTACATCTCGACAAACTCACAGTAAAGTTATGAAAAACACTAAAATAAGAACGAGACCAGATTCAAAGAACAAAATGAAGAAAAAAGACTGTCACTTGTAACCAAGTACTTAATTTAGGGAGACACAGAAAAGGATGTTTACTCCTCACTGGTGCCGTTCCCAGAGAAGAAGTGAAAAGGCTGTTACTTTCTCTACATTTCAGAAATATAAAACAGTCTGACGTGATAGATGCCAAGAAATGTTAGACTACCCATAAAACTCACTGGGTACAATGATTCATGCACTGTTTTAGCTAGAAGGAATCTCAAAGATCACTTAGTCTAATTCCCTTGATTTTAGTTTTGAGGAAAGCAGATTCAAAGCACCTAAGCAACTAGCCTAAGGCCACAAAGCAAAGTCAGTGACCTGGCTGGGTTCAGCATACTATTCTTCTGACTCCTGGTTTGATCCCATATTACGTTCTTAGAAGAATCCTTTGGAATACCCATTTACCTATATTTGAACTACATTGTGACCTAATTGATTTACATTAATTAATGGATCCTACTTTCCTTAAGTCAGGGATATTGGCAGAAAACATTTTCTCTTCCTCTTCAGTTTCACCCTAATCCAACCTGTAACACCTCAGGAGATAGTGCTTTCAACTAGAAAGCAAGAAACCAGTTCTAATACCAACACTCTGTCTCTAGCTATGTGCCTGTTTGTTCGTCTGCAAAATGGTGTTAGGAGTGCCTATATAATAGCCATCTTCCCATTATTCTAAGAAAACTCCCATTTTGTTTGATGTAACAAAGTGTACAGATAAAATTCTCACTTCACTAGGCTCTCATGCAGCTAGAAGTAGCCATATAACAATTCTTGTCAAAGAGAACTAAGTAAGCCCAGGATTTAGGGAAGCAGTTTCACTTCTCCCTTTCTTTTTGCTTGGAATACAGACCCAAGGCCTAAAGGTGCAGAAGCCATATTGTGACAACGACGAACAAATAGAACAAAAACCAAGATACTACGTAAGGATTGCAGAGCAAAAAGAGAGAAAAGGCTTGGGTCCCTGATGGCCCTACTGAACTGCTACAGAAGTCCTAGAAATGTCTGTCCTTGGACTTCTTGTTTTAGATGAAAAATAAATCCCTATTTGATTAAGGCAATATCATACAAGGCCTTGTAGGCTGATATAAAGACTTTGGCTTTTATTCTGAGTAAAATGGAAACTTAGGGCAGGACTTAGGCAAAGAAATGACACGGTCTGAGCTGTGTTTAGAGTAGATGCAAGGGAAGCAGGGACTCATAATGAAGCTATGGTAGATTGTTACAAAATAGCCTCAAATGAATCCTGCCTCCCTGCATTCACATCCTTCCACACCGACTCTGGGGTAGCCTTCTGACTTAACCTAACTGATTTTGCATGGTGAAAGTGACATTCTAGTGATGTTCAGGGAGTTCTAACTGTAGGCCTCAAGAAGCTATTTTTTGTTATTGAAAACCCAACTGCTACGTAAAGAAGTCCAGACTATTCTGCTAGAGAGAGTCCTTGAAGGATGACAAAAACCATGTGGTGAGGGGCCATGTGGAAGAGAACAAAAGCACTTCAGCTGTTCCAGCCATTTCAGCTGAGGCACTAGACATGTGAGTGAGGCCATGGTGGACATTCAAGTCCAGCTTAGCCACCAGATGAATGCAGCTGCACAAGTGAGCCCAGCTTAGACCAGCCGTAGAAACATCTAGAATACCTGCAGAATCTTGAGATAAGGACATACTGCTATGCTGCAATATGTATCCATGATACAGAAGTTACTGCTATAATCCAGGCAAGAGATGATGATAGTGCTAAGCAGTCTCTTCAATTACAATTATTATTAACTACTTTTTGTGGACTCCCAATGGATAACAAGTGTAACAATTTGAGGGATGGAAATTTTCATGATATTATTACATAGGAAAAACAATACAATTTTCCTTTTTTTTCCCTGCTTAATGCCTCCCCACACACAAACTTTGAGAAGAAGGATGTAGACAGAGACTACAATCCACCCCTAAGATAAATAAATAAAGACTCATAGTCATTACTTGTTAGAACAGACACAAATATTTGACTACCTACTATATGTGCTATATGCTGTGCTGGACACTGAATATAGAGTGGTGGGGGAACAAAAAAAGAATAAGATGATACCTGAAAACCATCAGTATGTGACAGTACACATGAGATATTTGCACTAAGAATTCAAAATGTAGGAATACCTGGAAGTTTAATATAAGGGCAATTAACCTGATATACCGCGTTCAAGGCCTGGGAGACAAATTCTACAGTGGAACTAATGAATATAAACTATCAAGAAACTGTTTAATTGTAAGGAACAAGTACAAAACATGAGACTAGAAATCAAAACACCTGGGGTTCTAGGCCCTGTTCCAACACTTAAATAAGGCAAGTGACTTGAGCTTTTCAAGTGTCTCCCTATCTCTAAAACAGGAAAAATAATGCCTATTTTTCAACATTATTATGAAATTCAAAAGAAAAAAATGAATGAGAGCGATATTATATAAGATAGAGGATATGATATATTCAGTATCCGGTGTTTAAAAAGGTATGGACAAATACATGCATTCTAGAAAAATTTCCACTAATACTATTTAAAATAAAATTTTGATAACTAAACACAATATGCCAGCTAAAATGAGGCAACAGAAAAAATAAAATAAAATAAAATGAAGCAACAGTACATTGAAATGAGAAAATAAAATACAAGATACCTGGATTTAGATATTTGAAGGACCACCCTTGAATGGAACAGTTTTCCTTTGGCTAACTGCTATTTATCCTTTAGGTCTTAGGTAGAAAGCTATCCTTGACTTCACCTGTATTGGTTAGGAGCTCCTGTAAGGTGATCCATAGTACCAGTGTATGTTCCCAATCATATCTATCCATCATTATACTTTACTTGTCTTCCTGCTTCACGATCAGACAAACTCTTTAAGAGCAGAGGCAGAATCTGTCTTGCTCAGTTACTATATCCCCAGCACAGTGTCTGGCACATCATAGTCAATAAATATTTTTAAGGAAATTGAAAATAAATACACAAAATACATATATATATTCATATGCTTCAAGTTTCAGTAGATGCAATGGCCATCCCTCATATCCAAATCCAGTTGCCAACTCCCCCCGCTCCACCAGAAAAAACTCTAGTTCTAGAAAAAGTTTTAGGCAAAAAGAAAAAAAACATATTGGGAAACAAATAGCTAGGGTCAGAAATCAAGATGGTCCTCACATTTACAATATATGAAAAGGGCTTCCAGTCATAAGTCACTTTTCTTTACAATTAAGTCACACATGCATATGGAAGCACAAAAGAAAATTACGCAGTGAGTAAAATCTGAATTTTCTTAGTAATTGTCCTTTTAATGACTGCTTAGACTAATTTCCTTTGTTATTTTATCTGCATATTTCAAAGTCTTATAACTTTATATCCTTAAAATAGAAATAATTTTATCTTGTCAGTATGCTAAACAAGAGGGCTCATTACCAAGTAGCCTCCCAATAACTCTAGGAGCATCTGATGATCACCATTCCACTGATTAATTCTATCAATTTCCCCCTGGCAAATGGTTCTTAAACTTTTGTGTGTGTGGCATAGGGGTGAGGGGTGGGGACATGGATTACAAATCTACTCTGGAATCCTGATGAAAGCAATGGGCCCTCAGAGAATTCCATGTGTACAATACACATGCACCCATACACACACAGTAGCAGGTTTCAGGGGGTTCACAGATCCCTGAGATCCAACCCAATACCCTAAATTCAGAACCCATTTAAACCTAGCCTTTTGTGAACCAGTTACCATCTAGTTATCAGCTATTTCTTGAAAGCCTAATATGCAAAAAAGACTTTTTAGGAAAATACATCATGTTCACAAAAGGGCATAATATAAAAGACCTTGATTAACTAACTTCCTAAAATACTCTCTTTATACAAAAATCAAATGTGAAAAATTAAAGTAACTTCAAAAATCGTATTAAGCAGAACTCCTAATGACCAGAAAAACAACCCCTCCTTAATGCCTAGATTCTATTTATTCTCACACCTTTGAGGTGAAGAAGGGATCCTTTTTTATTTTGAAACTTCCCCATACCCGAACTTCCCAGGAAATAAAACATGTGAGCCCTCTTCTGTGTCCACAATCCTAACAATATAAGAAATAATGATAATTGGTTCCATATACCTATTACTGACAATATATTTTAACTGAGACTCTTAAGGACAAAGGGTAAAAAAACCACCATTTTTTAAAAAGGGCTATTATACATTACATTTTTCTTTCATCTCTAAATGTGAGCTAAAAGTCACTTCCCCTAGCCAGAACTTCTCCTACGGGCATTTGGGAAATATGTAGAAATTCTGGTTGTGAAGATGACAATAAGATAGAGACAGACAAACACAGACATAAACAGGTAGGAAAATAACTTAGGCAGCAACAGAGACTCTGGAAAAAAGACAGCTAAAGGACTCTAATAATATAATAAAGACTACAAGTATATCAGAACAATTAAGAACAGAAGTTTTGGCTCTCAGTTCAAAACTTGACTCTATCGCTTACTAGTTGTACGAATTTGGGCACATTACATAAAAATTTGTCAAAAACCTCTCATTCTTTATTATTTAAATAAAATTGATGCCACTTACCTGAAAGGATTATTAAAATGGCTATACTAATGAAAAATACATCTTTGTCACAGTATCTGGTACTTATCACTTAATTATCAGGAAAGCTAACATTACCACCATTATTACCAAATACAGCCAAAAAATGGGCGATTAGAAGTGACTGAAATTAATATTTTACGTGTCATGCTTAATTTAGAGATCTCATATATCACAAAAACCTCCAATGTGCAAGAGTGTTTATTTCTTTTAAATAACTAAGCATAGACAGAATAAAAAACATAGTAACATCTATTTCAAGCAAAAGGATAAGAACTGTTTGGCTTAAACAGATAGAGAAAAGATGACGAAGGAAAGATGCCTTTGCTGTTGCTCGAAAAGCACACAATAAAAAGCAACCAAATAAAGCATAAATAAATGGACGAGTGGATGGGCAAACAAGAAGGGACAGAAGGAGAGAGGAGATCAGATTTGGGATTCTCATTAGATGTTTTTACTGATTAGGTTGGAGAAACAGAAAACAAGTTGCCAGTTACTCTGAGTGGGGAGGGAGAGAAATGAACAATGAAATTATATGAACAATACAAAACAACATCCCTGAAGAAGTAAAACTAATTAGTCAAGTACAAGATAACTAACAGCTATTTACAAATAGAAACAATATCCAAGTGACTTGGTTGAAACAAGTTAGAAATCAGTGAGCAACAAATGTTAGACTGGCCATCTGATACAAATGTGATACAGGAAAACAAGTGCAACCTTCCCATTGTCCTTCATACTGGTCTTTATGTCTGCTGAAGACACAAGAAAAAATACTTAAAAATTACCGTGAGAGTTTCAGAGCTACAGATTTCATCAAGAAATAATTACTGGTGTGAAGATGATACATAGCAGATTTAGTATAATAGTTGGGGTAGAGGAATGGGGAGGGGAAGAAATGCCAGAGAGGTATTCATCCAGAAGGTGTAATTCAATTGTATTAGTAATGTTTATTTCTTTGCTGGGTGGTGAATAAAACAGTGTTTTATTACTCTTTATGTAACTTTTTTTTTTTTTTTTTTTCTTTTTTTTTTTTTTCCGTTTTGTCTTTTTTCC
>NW_007731649.1:54175-114608 GCF_000696425.1 Galeopterus variegatus
ATGGGAGCGCTGCCGCACTTCCCAAGCGGCGCACTATCCAGTGCGCCACCGGGCCGGCCCTTTATGTAACTTTTTGTATGTCTATAATATTTCATAATAAAATAGGAAAGCAATAATACAAAAAATGAAAAGGAAGGAAGGGAGGAAGGGAGAAAGCTATCTAATAGTAAAGATACTAGATTTCATTATTGGGGAAGTAGTTGTAGAAGGCTGCAGAATTCCCTGAAGGTCATTAAATAGATAGGAGACTCCTCTGTCTAGAATTTAGATGCTACAGGTGAAAGTAATGGCCTCTCAACCTCTTAAAATTGTTCTATACTGAGAGTACATTTTCTTTTTTTTTTTTCCTTTTTGTCTTTTTTCGTGTCCGGCAATGGATTGCAACCCTCAGTGTTGCGCCTGTCCCGGACGGACTGGGACCGGCAACGGGATCGCAACCCTCCATGTCGCACCCGCACCTCGCTCAGCCAATGAGCGGGAACCGGTCTGTATGTGGGATCCGAACCCTTGGTGGGAGCACCACCGCACTCACAAGCGGCGGGCTGGCCGTGAGAGTACATTTTCTTGAAAACTTGTTAAGAATTTTTCAATTCAAATTGTCATGTTACTGAGTATATTCCAACATATGAGAGATATTAAGTATATATTTAAATTTACATCCAACCTAATACATAAGGTTCTTTTATAATTCCCCCAAAATGCAAAGTTTCCTAGTTATTACTTAAATTTTTAGTAACATCTCATTCGTTTTTCTCACATTGTAAAGGTGGTGTCCACTAATCTCAGTACATCAGAACAAAACAATTAAAATGCTACATATGGGGCCGGCCCGGTGGCGCACTGGATAGGTGCGCTGCTTGGGAGGTGCGGCGGCGCTCCCGCCCGAGGGTTCGGATCCCACATGCAGACCGGTTCCCGCTCACTGGCTGAGCGAGGCGCGGGGGCAACACTGAGGGTTGCAGTCCCGTTGCCGGTCCCTGGTCCGGTACGGGGGCAACACTGAGGGTTGCGATCCGTTGCCGGACACGGAAAAAGACAAAAAAAAAAATGTTTTCTAACTCTTTTTATGAGGCTAATATAAACAAAGTATTAGCAAATTGAGCCCAACAATATATAAAAATTAAAGGTAATGGTTTATGACCAATCTCTGTTTATCTCCGGAATATATAATAGAAATTAATTAATGTAATTTATCACAATAATAGATTAAAGAAAGAAAATCACTTGATCATATCAACAGATGAGGAAAAGGCATTTATAAAATTTAGCATCCATTCATAAAAAAACTCTTAGAAAGTTAGAAATAGAAGAGAACTGTCATAATATAATAAATGGTAGCTCCATAACATCTATAGTATGCATTATACCGAAGGTGAAAAATTGAAATCTTCACAAATTGGTATCATAAATGGATTCTGATAACTGTTATTTAATATATTTTACATTTTATGGTATATTGTCAGTATGTTTTTAATAATTTATAACACACTCCGATTACTCTCTAGTTGAGAGTCATGCACATTATCACATTCTTAATAATTCAGAATATGGTGTGCTTCACTGTTTTGACAAAATTTTTGGTAGTATACAATAATCATAATTGAAGCACATTCCTACTATAGATGTCATATTCCATGAGGTACTAAAAAAGTATAAAGGGAAAGGGGTGGCAGTAGTCTAAAATAGTCTGATCACATATAAATTATAATTCAGTTTTTGGCATATAGGTACTCTTATATATCATCTGTCCTATACTCAGAATACAAGCTTGCTTTCTAAAAATTGTCTCATTCAGCAACAATTTATTAAATATCTGCTGTGTGTGAAGTCTGAAACTGATACAAAGATGAGCAAGCCACTCTTCCTAAGTTGGTGGCTTAGATCTAAGTTTACAGAAGCATATTTGCTACAACTTGTTTAAAAAATAAAATTATGTTATTTTGAAAACAGATGTAACTTTTAAGCCCACAAAATATCCCTAAAATATCATATGTGAAACAGAGATAATTTATAAACCAATAATGTATTACTAAAGTTTATTCACCTTAGCACTAGAATTATGAAGGCTTAGGGGAAAACTAGGTTAAAAATATTTTCTCCACATTATCTCTACTACTCTTACCATGTCTACACATATATAAATATACCAAGTATAATAGTTTTATGAACCAACCAATCATACATAATATGTTTATATTAGAACTGTAGAGGACAATGAAAGAAAATTACATAAAATATAGTTCCTTCCTTTTAATCTTACCATTCTCCAAAACCTCATTTTACCCCCATAGCTTTGAAACTTATGGAGATTTCATCTACTTATTAAGCAATATAAATGATCATATTTCTATGTACAATTATAAAGTATCTTCATAAGCATTCTTAAAGTATTTCAAATGTGTATACATTTTATTAAAATGGACTATATATACATCCAAAATAAGTTAAATACCTACTATTTAATGTGTGATTTAAACACTTCATTAATATAAAGTCCATTTTTTCCACCCAATCTTATCTTACATTTAATACTAAGATTACTATTGGTACAAATGACATCTCAATCAAAAACATAATTTAAAAATCACCTCTATTTCAATAGACAGTGTGTACTAAATCTCAGGCTCTCACACACTTCCAACACAGAAACATGTTTCACAACCAAATATGTCTAGACCAATGAAGCAAAGGTGGGATATTAAAGGCAATATATAGAGAGAGAAATTATGACTCAGAAAGCCTATGTTCTAGTCATGATTTGGTCACTGGTTTGTTACAAGATGCATAGCAAATTCTTAAATTGTGTGTTTCAATTGTTTTTTTTTCTAAAATACCGATAAATTCAGCTACACTAATTTCAAATAATTATTAAGATTTTGAATAGGAAAAATTTTTAAGGTATAAATGTCATAGAATTTAAAGAAATAATAAGATTTGTATGCAAAATTATGGAAACCTTCTCCTCAATATACTAAGTATAAAATAAGAGGAGAGGCATGAATTCTTTTTCTCCTTTATAACAATTCATGATTGTTAGAAGACCTTTAAGACCTTAATCAGAACCGACTTTTAGGAAGCCTCCACTTCTAGGAAGCCTCCACCAATTAATTTCATCTTCAAACTAATCATTCCTATATTTTATGCTAATGTGACACTTACACATTCAGTCTAATTTATTTAACATCATCATTCAAATACTACTCAATGACTTCCCAAAGTGCATCTGTGCTATGGATTCCCAGAACCAGTTCCACATTTCTAACTGCCTGCTAAACATCACCAAGATGTTCTATCAAATTTCAAAAAAGCATGCCTCAAAACACCTCATCTTGGGCCGGCCCGGTGGCGCACTGCTACAGTGCGCCGCTTGGGAAGCACGGCGGCGCTCCTGCCGAGGGTTCGGATCCCACATACAGACCGGTTCCCGCTCGCTGGCTGAGCGAGGCGCGGGAGCAGCGCCGAGGGTTGCGATCCCGTTGCCGGTCCCGGTCCGGTACGGGAGCGACACTGAGGGTTGCGATCCGTTGCCGGACACGGGAAAAACAAACAAACAAACAAAAAAAAACACCTCATCTGCCTTCCCAAATCTTCTCCCTATTTCTGCTAATGATGCCAAAATCCTCAGTCATGTAGCCTCAACCTTAAGAAATCATTTCTTACCTTGCCTCTTTCCCTTGCTCTCCACATCCAATCAGATGCCAAATACTAAACATCCACTTTCCATTTCCTCTGCAAGACCTCTGATACATTCTCAAAGTCAAAGCTATGAGTGTGAAGAGAGTGCATACCTGAGCCCTGGCACTGTTCAACTGAAGACCCAAGTTTTAAGAAAATAAAAAATAAATTCATATAATTAAGAGACAATAATACACAATATTAATAATTTTAGATTGTTCTTTTGCTTCAGTAATATATGTTTACATTTAGTCAAGTGCATTTAATTTTCCTAAATCTGTATCATTTTTACTCTCAGTGGCATTATTTTAAAATGGTATATATGTTCCTAATATTGGTTCTAATGTCAATTCAAAGTTTACATTATGTCCATTTTGAATCCTATAAATAAACTTTTGCTTTAATGGTGATTTAGGATTGTATGCTTCCTTCTTTCCCTTCATTATACTAGTTCAGGGGTTCTCAAGTGTGATCCACGGGCCCCTGGGAGTTCCAATAACCTTGCCTAATTACTTAATTACTTAATGTCTATGGTTTACCTTAAAATATTACTATATTTTAAGCTCCATGGGATAGGGAAGTATATTTGATTATTATTAAGTATTTTTAATGCAAATTCAATGTAAACTAGTAAATATTTTGATCATTATTATATGACCAGGCCTCAGAACAATGCTCTGTACATAGCAGGTACATAGTAAATATTTATTGGATAAATGAAGAAATGACTGCTCGAAGTTGATATACTGAGAAGCAATAACTGAGAGAAACAGAAAGAAAAAGAATCACACCAACCACTAAGGCCATTTAGTATAGAAACAGGGAGTACCACATGCCTAAAGGAAAAGTTAAAATTTCTACATATGTTCTGTTAATCAAGCAGCAAAATGGGACACACACTGCATAAACGTAATTTCCAAAAACAATGTTAAAAATCAATGTTTTATATGTTTAAAATGCTTAGAGTAATTTATTTGGAAAACATACTCCACTACCCATCAATGGGGCATTATAATATGATTGAACATAATAAGACAAAACTACATTTTAATCACAATTTAGAACTGGTAATTCTGAAGTATGACTTATTACTGCATCACAATATATCAAGTCACATACTCCAAAATGAAGAATCAAATTTTCCACTGACACGAGCAGTACCCAAAGGAAGACAAAAAGTAATATAAGACTTTGAGCTATCTTATACTTTACTATTAAATGGAATAAAGTTTATAAAATGACATATTCCATTATGGGTGGGGTTGGACAAAAAAACATATAGAGAACCAGTTAATACCACAACTAGTTTCCGTATTTCTATGCACATAATACAAGAACTACAGGTTTAACAGGTTCAACCACAAAAACCATATTCAAGGATAATAGGTAGGCCATAATTGTAGATCTACAGAATATCACTAGGCATTATGTACTAAGGAAAGACTTAATAATAAAAAACTTGAAGGTTTTTTCCCCAAGGTTGGCAATCAGCCTTACTGTTAATCATGCTACTGAATGTAACCAGACGGCAATCAGTCATGTTCTCATATAATACTGAATACTGTCTAATAAGCTGAGTTTCCCTGAAATATACAAAACAGATAAAAATGCATCAGAAGAAAAATATAAGAACAATTACAGACCCAAGAACCCTAGTAATATGAATATAAATTATACATAGATTACTTTTGCCATTGTCTGGAATGCTCTGGGATAAAAAAAAAATGTGAAATGACATTAGAGATATTTTCCCTCAATATTTATCACAGAAAAAAAATCCAGAATGAACAATAAGCAAATGAAAAAATACCAACCTTCTGATATAATCAGGGAGATGCAATTAAAATAATGATATATCTTTTCATAGCAAAATGACTGGAAAAAATTAAAATGTAATCTGTGAGAAAAAGGAGACACTTATGGAGAAACTTGGCAATCAATCTATAGTTAACTTGAAGATATTCATGTACTTAGAACCAGCAATTCCATTTTGAGATATGTAAAACAATAAAAATGTACATAAAATGCAAAAGAATGTTGGTCACACCATTATTTGTGACAGGAAAAAAATCATAACCAATTTAAATAACCATATATATAAAAATGAATGTACTTATAGTATATGCATGCAATGGGATACTATGTTGTCACTAAAATGAATATATTAGCTAAACATGTATCTTCTTAGATAAATATGAGAGGAAAAGAATGTTAAAGTAACTTGTAAAAGAATATATTTGATGTGAGACTATTCATGTAACATTTTTCTTTGGAGAATGAAGAAAGGTAGTAGAATAGAGACAGTGGGAAAAGTAGGGCTTATATGTTTAAAACATTTATTTAAAAAAAATACTATGTGAATTTGGTAAAACATTTACTCAATCAGAGAAAATAAACACTAATTATTCTCAGCCTTTTTGTGTGTATTTGAAATATTTCCTAATCAAAAACAAACAAGTGTGTTAGAGGAATCTTCTACTTCTGACCAAGATGGAGTAGCAGGGGGCAGATTTACCCTCTCAGATGAATGAAAAACAAAAACAAAATCAGACAAGATACACAACGGATCTCCAAAAAGGTCATGAAAAGATTCATATTATGTTTCAATTCTATTTTTCCACAAACTTCTTGAAGTACCTGCCTATAAAACAATGATGGTTGGGCCGAGCCCGTGGCACATTCGGGAGAGTGCGGCGCTGGGAGCGCAGCAGCGCTCCCACCGCAGGTTTGGATCCTATATAGGGATGACCGGTGCACTCACAGCGCTCACTGGCTGAGCGCGGTGTGGCCGGTCTCAAAAAGGACAAAAAAAAACCCCAAAAAAACAATGATGGTTCTCAAGACACTGGACAACAAGCAACAGCATCCAAGAGATGGAAAAGAAATTAGGTGTTCTTTGACCAAAATGGAATTAAATTAGAAATCAATAAAACAAAGATACCTGAGAAAATGCCCACAAATTGGAAACTAACATACTGCTGCTAACTAACCTATGGATCAAAGAGAAATTAGCAGGTATTCTGGACTGAATGAAAATGAAAACACAACATACCAAAATTTGTGCAATGATGCAAAAAGAAAACCACATAATTATCTCAGCAGAAAAAAAAAATACACAAAATCCAATATTTTTCCTCATAAAAACACAAACCAGGAAAAGAAGAAAACTTCCCCAACCGTAATGAAAAGGCAAATACAAAAATCATACAGCTAATCTCATATTAACAGTGAAAGACTACATGCTTTTCTCCTAATATCAGGAATGAGATAAGGATAGCCACTCTCACCACTTCTACTCAACCTTGTACTGGAGGTTCTAGCCAATGCAATCAAGCAAGAAATAGAAACAAAAAGGCACCCAAGGTTAGAAAGGAAGAAGTAAAACTCTTTACTTGCAGGACATTATCATTACATAAAAATACTATGGAATCTACAAAAAAGCTACCGGAATGAATGAGTTCAGCGAGTTGCAGGACACAAGATCTATACACAAAAATCAACTGTACTTTTATATACCAGGATTGAACAATGAGAAATTGTAATTTTTAAAAATATCAAAAATATGTAGTACTTGGATCCCCTTACCATCCAGCTGCAAAAACAAAAAAATAGTACTTACAGACATATCTGACAAAAGATGGATGTACAAGGCCCATATATACTGAATATTACAAAATATTGTTGAAATAAATTAGAGAAGATCAAAATAAATGGAAGGACATACCTTGATTCTCATGGAACAGAAAACTCAATATTGTTAAGAAGTCAGTTCCTCTCAAGATGATCAACGATCCAATGCAACCCCATTCAAAAATCTGTCAACTTTTTCTAGAAATTGACAAGGTGATTCTAAAATGCACATGGAAATGCAAAGAACCTAGATAGCCAAAACAAATTTTAAAAGGGAGAACAAAGTAGGGAGGGTATCACTCTTAGATTTCAAGACATATTAAAAAAGTGTCATTAATCAAACAGTGTGAGACTAGCAAAGAGACAGATAAATACAGCAATGGAACAGAACAGAGCAGAAATAGTCCCAAACATATTCGGACAACTGATTTCTGACAAAGAAGCAAAGGCAATTCAGTGGGGAAAGAAAGCATTTTCAAATAAATGGTGCTGGAACAAAACACATACCCATATGGAAAAATATGAACTTCATATCTAGCATCAGACACAAATATTAACTCAGAATGGATCATAAAACTAAATGTAAAACCTAAAACTATAAAATTTCTAGGAGAAAATATAGGAGAATATCTTTGTCACCTTGGTTTCTAGATGCCACAACAAAGGCACAGTCCATAAAAGAAAAAATTGAAAAACTGGACTTCATCAGAATGAAAAACTTCTTCTGCTGTTAAAACTATTGGAAAACAAACAAACAAACAAACAACAACAACAAAAAAAACAAGGTGTAGAATGGAAGAAAATACTTCCAATTCAGAATATATAAAGAATTCTCAACAATCAATAAGAAAACAGCTCAATTTAAAAAAAAAGGATCAAAGATTTAATCAGATACTTCACCAAATAAGATAAGGCAAGCAAATAAGCACATGATAAGATGCTCAACATCACTAGTGAAATGCAAATATGCAAATTAAAACCACAGAGAGATGCCACTATACACCTATTAGAATGCTGAAATTAAAAATATTGACTGCACCAAGTATTGGTGAAAATGTAGAGAAACTGAAACTCTTAAACAGGGCTGATGGAAAAGTAAAATGGTAGAGCGACTTTGGAAAATAGTTTGGTGGTACATGCACCTGCCATATGATCTAGCCAGTTTTCTCCTAGGCATTTACCCAAGAATAATGAAAGTATAAGTCCACTAAAAAACTTGCACACAAACATTCACAGCAGCTTTATTTGTAACTGCCCAAACCAGTAATAACCCAAACATCCATTAACAGGCAGAGAAATAAACAAATTGTGATATATCCATACAATGGAATGCTACTGTTAACAAAAAAGATTGAACTGTTATTGATATATGCAACTGCATGGTGGAATCTCAGAATCACTATATGAGTGAAAGAAGCCATGTCAAAAAACTCTAGAAAAGGCAAATGAATCTATAGTGACAGAAAGCAGAAGTGGTTGCCTGGAATTGGGAGAAAGAGAGTAATAGTAGGATTATATCACAAACTTTTGGTATCTGTCGATATGTTCATTATGTTGATTGCTATGACCATTTCACGAGTGCATATGTATGTCAAAACTCATCAAACTGCATACTATAAATATGTGCAGTTTATTGTATGTCAATTATATCTCAATAAAGGTGTTGGGAAAAGAAAATAAAGCTTTTTAAATTCTCCTATTCCCTTACTGTAGACATAA
The DNA here is from genome assembly GCF_000696425.1 of Galeopterus variegatus. NCBI lineage: Eukaryota > Metazoa > Chordata > Mammalia > Dermoptera > Cynocephalidae > Galeopterus > Galeopterus variegatus. Next base: position 63,200 of record NW_007731649.1, read on the forward strand.
TTATATTTTCCCTTTATTAAAATCAAGGTTGTTCCTTAAAAATTACCCTCTCCTAAAGTCAGGATATCTTGGTTCTAGTCCCAGTTCCCCTACTTTAAAGTCCCAGTAATGGTAGACAAATTACTTAACCTCTCTGGGTCTCATTTTTCTCACTTGTAAAATGACATTAAGCTAAATTGATACATGCCTGTTTCAATTAATATTTAATGAGACTACAGACTAGTAGCCTCTGCTTTTTACCACATTACGTTGCTCACAGAACTCAACAGTAAATCTCATTCTATAAATCAAATTACATTCTGTGATGGGGGAAAATGTTTATTACAAAATAAATCAATAAACCTCCACAATTATTTAAAATATTAAAATATAAAATACACAGAGAAAAGAACGTTAGCTCAGATTTAGACAGACCTAGTTTCAAATTCCAGTTGGGCTAACTTGCTATATGTAACATGGGCTAGTAACTCTACCTCTCTATGCCTCATTTTTTTTTTAACATGTAAATAAAAATAAACCAATACCTCTTAGGTTGCTGCAAAACAAAACCAGCATATAACAGTTGTTCAATAAATGGTAATTAAAATAACTATTGATAAAATAGCGCTTTAAATCATAAAACTATTTGCATGCTTTAGACTTTATTGTAGTACATGAAAATAATTACCAGATTATTAACATAAATTAAAACAAAACCACCACCACTTTAAAAAGTATGCCTCGCTATAAATTTACAAAGACAAGAATATGGTTGCTCAGCATGAATAAGGAAGGTTTGACAAGAATATTTAGTGAATGTCATTAACTATCATCACATAAAGTAATAACTGCTACATTTCATTTAATCTACATAATAAACCAAGGAGGCAGACAGGGGATAGGGAGTGCTGGAAGGTAGGGTGGGCAGTGCTATTTTTTTTTTTTTTTTTTTGTCTTTTGTCTTTTTCCGTGTCCGGCAACGGATCGCAACCCTCAGTGTTGCCCCCGTACCGGACCAGGGACCGGCAACGGGATCGCAACCCTCGGTGTTGCTCCTGCGCCTCGCTCAGCCAGCGAGCGGGAACCGGTCTGCATGTGGGATCCGAACCCTCGGGAGGGAGCGCCGCCGCGCTTCCCAAGCTGCACACTATCCAGTGCGCCACCGGGCCGGCCCAGTGCTGCTATTTTTATGTAAGATAGTCAGGAAAATGCTCCCTCATAAGGAAATACTGTAAAAGGGACTTCAGTATACTTTCATTTATTAAAAAAAAAAAAAAAATTATACAAAATATCAGTATATCATTAGTCAAAGACTTCCCTGTCCACAACAATAAAGAGAAATCAACCCCTTTAAATTGGTTTAGCAATGAACAGAATACAAAATAATGCAATGTTGCAAACAAAATATACAATGTTGCAAATGAAATATAATTCTCCCCAAGAAAAGATCCAACAACTATTAAACAGAAAAAGCTTTTCAAATGAAACCATGTTGAATTGAGAGTTTTCAAACTATGAAATGGAGAGTTTTCACTTGCTTTTCCCCATAGCTCTTTGACTTAAATTATCTTTCATCATACTAGAAATAAAACTCAAAACTTACTAAAAAACTTTAATATTGTGAAGTCCGCATTATTCGCAGTGAAGAGTAAATTGGCGTAAAGTAAAGCTACTCTTTAAAAGTTTACATTCTTTACCTCTTTTTTGCTATTGACCTCAAAGAATAAAAACAACACAATGCTTTTCTTCTCAAGCTGTTGACCAAAGCTTAGAACCAACAAATACATCAAGGCCAACTTCAGTTATTAAATAATGTGCCTGCCAAAGTAGGAAAAAAATAACAGACATAATTTTGATCAGCCTTCTGAATGAAAAATAGAAAATTTTCTTTAACTTTATTGCTAGCATTCATTTGATTCCAATATCCCACCCTTCTTGAACATCTTTTCTTCTCAATAAAATTGCACCTATCCCTCTTTTAAGCTTATCTTAAAGTGACCACTCTCTCCTCTGAAGTCCTACAGCAACTGCCTGTACAATTCACTTAGAAATAAATGGAATGGTGTGCGACCTCAAGCTTTCTCTTCCATGGCTATTCTCAAATGTAATTTAACTCTTCAGTTGGCAACTTTTCATGATTTTCTCAACAACTGAATTTAGTTTCTAGAGTGCCACTGTGCAATTCAGTCGTCATTAGCCACATGTGGCTATGTAAATTTAAATTTAAATTAAATTAAACTAAAAAGTCAGTTCCTTAGTCACACTAAGCCACAAATTAGGTGTGGCTAGTGGCTACCATACTGGACAGTTAACAAATGGATACATAACATTTCTATCACCACAGGAAGTGTTATTGAACAATGCTGTTCTAAAGAGTCCAGGTCCAATGTTTCTTTGTATATCCTATAGTTCTTAACATAGTACCTCAATACGGTAGGTACTTAAATATTTGACTTAATAAAGAAAAAATACTGTAGTGTTAAAGATGGCCCTACAGGAATGTCTTGTTTGGTCAACATTCTTAAAATTTTGGGCCAATATTTAAAAATTGGAAGTTATCTCCCAACGAAAGGCAATAACGTGGAAGCAAAAGAACACAGCTCAGAAGAGGATGCCACTCACTGCTTTTATATGTGCTTACCAGTTCCCAGAGTCACTGCCATTCCCACAATGTATGTATATCAATTGCACTCATCTGCTTCATTAATTTATGTTACTTGTCTAGGCCCTGAAGGCATGTTAGTTGTGACATCAGCTCTATACTGTGCAGACATTTAAAAATTTTTATTGAATAATATAAGGATTAACTTAAGTCAGTTTTCTGGGGCCGGCCCGGTGGCGCACTGCTACAGTGCGCCGCTTGGGAGTGCGGCGGCGCTCCCGCCGAGGGTTCAGATCCCACATACAGACCGGTTCCCGCTCACTGGCTGAGCGAGGTGTGGGCGCAACACCGAGGGTTGCGATTCCGGTTCGGTACGGGCGTGACACTGAGGGTTGCGATCCGTTGCCGGACACGAAAAAAGACAAAAAGGAAAAAAAAAAAAAGTCAGTTTTCTGAAGCCATAAGTATATACTTACAATAGAATGACTCCATTTTGATACATAATGCCTTTTTAACAATGCAAACCATTAAGCAATCTGTTCTTTTTTATATATATGAAAGGGTCTGAATAAGAAATTTTCATCTGGTGTTTAGTTGGAAATGCCTGGATGATAAGAACTGATGGCCTTTCAAGGCGACTCTCTAATACACATCTTAAAAATGCAACTTTTGAAATTAATAATAAAAATTTCTCTGGGGACTACTGAAACAAAGAGAATGAATGAATCTGCTTCAACTTCATGACATAATATGAAATTCATTTGCTAGATATTCATAATGACTGAATTAATGAATTATATCCTTCCTAGATATGGAAAAAATACTTGATACAAGTATCATCAGGTAAAAACAAAGTGTTGTTATCCAAATAGTGAAGTGTGAAATTCTGGTTTGGTAACATTTTCTTGAACTCAATGTTTGTTAAAAGATTCAGCTATTTGTATAACAGAAATTCTATAGTGAGAGCACAATTTTCCTTTCATTCAAATCTATGAGTATTTTACGCTCTTGCTTACCGGTTTGTTTTTGTTTGCGTGTGTGTGTGTCTATATATACTAGATTTTTTAAAAAAAAAAAAACCTTTCTTCTGCTTCAGCCATTTCTCGTTAATACATCAGCTCATTAACTGTAGCTGCAGTAAGCCAAGGCACTAACAAAAAAAAAGTTTTTGGTTTACAAACAACTGGAGTATGAACTGGTATCCTTTCTTACCTCAACTCCTATAGTGAAGCCTACTGATAATGATGATACCTATTATAGAAGTGCTTATTATCAATATCACACCTTTCTCTTTCCACAGGATCAGAATACAGGACAAACAGCAGTCTAATTTTTTATTTCTTTTTCTTTTCTTCCTTTTTTTGTCTTTTTTTCATGACCAGCAACGGATCGCAACCCTCAGTGTCGCGCCCGTACCGGACCGTGACCGGCAACGGATCGCAACCCTCAGTGTCGCGCCCGTACCGGACCGTGACCGGCAACGGGATCGCAACCCTCGCTGTTGCGCCCGCAACTCGCTCAGCCAGTGAGCGGCCGGTCTGTATGCGGGATCCGAACCCTCGGCGGGAGTGCTGCCGCGCTCCCATGCGGCGCACTGTAGCAGTGCGCCACCGGGCCGGCCCTAATTTTTTATTTCTTAATATTTTTTTTCTAACCAAAAATTATTCTTAAATTACTGCAATAACAGTTAAAAGTTTGATATAGGAAAATTCATGAGATAGATAAAAAATGATATTAGGTCAATTTCCTCCTATTTGCTCTTGAAAAGGAATACATTATTCTTAGAACTAAGAGATTTTATTCCTTTATTATTTATTTTGGCTTAAGTCTTTCAAATAACATACTCAAGGAATAAATGCATTTTTAAAATTACTTAAAAATGCTAGATTTAAATGAGTTCTCAAGAATGAATAATTACTTATCAAATTAAAAATATTTATAAATATAGCCAGGAAGTTCACAAACTTTTAAACACTTAAAAATATTTTGCAGTATCTTTTAAAAAGTAATTTTATAAGGCAGGTATTGATAAAAACACACAACCCTAATGAGAAAGAGAACAACACACGGACACACACACAACCTGTCACTCCAGTTCCCTCAAAATGGCATTTGAGGCTGTGAGCCGAAAAACACCTCATCTAATCTCAGTGACAATAAAAATGCTCAACAATACAGAATTTCTAGGATAAACTATTTTAAGATATCAACATGAGAAAAACTGGATAAATTACTACTAATCATCATTTGCTATTTTCTACGCCTGAGATGAATTACACTGCAACTCCTAAAAAAGAATATAATTTAATACGTACACCATTAACTACAAAAATGATGAATGCAAAATACGACTTCAAACTCAAACTATTTTTTTTGTGAATCTTTGAAGTATACAAATACATATGACAACTTATATCTTTTGAATATGTTGAACTTCCAAGATTATCATTTACAATAGGCACACCCCTCCCCTTTATCCTCAGGGGATATGTTCCAAGACCCCTAGTGGATGCCTGACACCTGAGTGCTGGCAAATGGAACATGTTTCTATTCATGTCTTCTACCCAAAACTTTAATGCCTTTTCCATCTTAACTAAGCACTTATCATGCGCTGTGGAGGTGCATCGGCAAAACTAGTGTAAATTTCTTTTTCCTTCTTCACAATTTCACAGATAGTAGATTCATTATTACTGTAGATTCTTAATGCTAGATTTAAATGAGTTCTCAAGAATGAATAATTACTTATCAAATTAAAAATATTTATAAATATAGCCAGGAAGTTCACAAACTTTTAAACACTTAAAAATATTTTGCAGTATCTTTTAAAAAGTAATTTTATAAGGCAGGTATTGATAAAAACACACAACCCTAATGAGAAAGAGAACAACACACGGACACACACACAACCTGTCACTCCAGTTCCCTCAAAATGGCATTTGAGGCTGTGAGCCGAAAAACACCTCATCTAATCTCAGTGACAATAAAAATGCTCAACAATACAGAATTTCTAGGATAAACTATTTTAAGATATCAACATGAGAAAAACTGGATAAATTACTACTAATCATCATTTGCTATTTTCTACGCCTGAGATGAATTACACTGCAACTCCTAAAAAAGAATATAATTTAATACGTACACCATTAACTACAAAAATGATGAATGCAAAATACGACTTCAAACTCAAACTATTTTTTTTGTGAATCTTTGAAGTATACAAATACATATGACAACTTATATCTTTTGAATATGTTTAACTTCCAAGATTATCATTTACAATAGGCACACCCCTCCCCTTTATCCTCAGGGGATATGTTCCAAGACCCCTAGTGGATGCCTGACACCTGAGTGCTGGCAAATGGAACATGTTTCTATTCATGTCTTCTACCCAAAACTTTAATGCCTTTTCCATCTTAACTAAGCACTTATCATGCGCTGTGGAGGTGCATCGGCAAAACTAGTGTAAATTTCTTTTTCCTTCTTCACAATTTCACAGATAGTAGATTCATTATTACTGTAGATTCTTATTGTAGATCAGCATATGATTTGCTTTTTCCTTCCTTAAGTGAAGAACTTTCAGCATTTCACTTAAAGGAAGCACTTTATGGCTTCTCTTTGGCATAGCCAAATTGCCCACATCACTATTCTTATGCTTCTAGTCCATTATTGAGTAAAATAAGGGTTACTTGAACACAAGCACTGTGATACCACAATAGTTTATCTGATGACCAAAACAGCTACTAAATGACTATGGGGTGGGTAGTATATACAGTATGTATACACTGGACAAAGGGAAGATCCACATCCCAGGAGGATGGTGAGATTTCATGATGCTACTTAGAACGGTGCATAATTTGAAACTTATTAATTGTTTATGGAATTTTCCATTTAATATTTATGGAACACAGTTGACTGTGGGTAACAAACCACAGAAAGCAAAACCAAGAATATTGGGGGGACTACTGTACTTCAGTTGAAAACCAGTTTATTTAAAACTCATCCAGTAGAAAGCATTTGAACACCAATTGTTTATGGAATTTTCCATTTAATATTTATGGAACACAGTTGACTGTGGGTAACAAACCACAGAAAGCAAAACCAAGAATATTGGGGGGACAACTGTACTTCAGTTGAAAACCAGTTTATTTAAAACTCATCCAGTAGAAAGCATTTGAACACCTTCCAGTCAGCATGTGAACAAAAACCTCTGGACTCACAGCAAAAATGCATTCTTTAAACATAATAATTCATTTCTAAACAAAATAAATCACTTTATTTAAATGTAAATAAAAATATTTCCATAATCTACCACAAAGAGATTTTCTGTCTCTCTAAATTCAAGGTATTAAAACAGACCTATGCCTTCCTTATCTGGAGTTACTGAATAGAACTTTCTATGATGATCAAAATGTTCTACATCAGTTCTGTCTAATGTGGCAGCCTCTAGCCAAATGTGGCTAATGAGCACTTAAAATGTGGCTACTGTGACTGAAGAATTAAATCTTAAATTAAATTTAATTTTAATAGCTACATGTGGCTAGTGTCTATCAAATGATCATGGCTAGGTATAATAATCTCCAACAGTACTATACTTATTAAAAGAAAACCATCACAGGAAGAAACCCTAGTGTCCACTGACAGACATTAAATGGAATGTTACTCAGTGTTAAAAATGAAGGAAATTCTGACACATTGTACAACATGGCTGAGCCTTGAGGACATTATGCTATGTGAATAAAGCCAGTCACAAAAGGACAAATACTGTATGATTTCACTCATATGAAGTACCTAGTCAAATTCACAGAGAAATAAATTAGAGTGATAACTGTCACGAGCTGAAAGAAGGGGAGTGCAGTTTCAGTGTTGCAAGATGCAAAGAATTCTGGAGATGAACAGTGATGACAGTTTCACAACAATGTGAATGTATGTAACGCCACTAAACTGCACACTTAAAAATGGTTAACATGGTAAATTTTACATTGTTTATTTTACAATTTTTTAAAAAGTGCATATATGCACATATATATTTAAAAACATCACGATTCGATCAAATACGTACTTCTGATAGAATAGCTAACTAGAAATCTAAAGTTACCAATAAAGGAAATAAGGTGCTTCTCAGAGATGGAAACATCAGATTTATTGAAAAAAAGTTACAGTAATCCCATAATGAATCAGGTTGTACTACATTAGTACCACACCATGGCCAAGAGCTGGGCATTTTACTTTATAGGATCCAGCTGGACAGAGTATATTGGAGCTCTTTTAAGTCATTAACAAGGCTAGACTAAATAAAGCCAAAGCTCAACAGTAGAGTACCTAGTGTTTTGTTTTTTGTTTTGTTTTTTTAAGCACTGGCAATAGATCTAGACTTGAGCAAGTCACAAACTGAGCAACAAGAAAAACAAAACTCGGGCCGGCCCGTGGTGCACTCCGGAGAGTGTGGCGCTGGGAGCGCAGTGACGCTCCCGCCGCAGGTTCGGATCCTATATAGGAATGGCCAGTGCGCTCACTGGCTGAGCATGGTGCGGATGACACCACACCAAGGGTTGTGATCCCCTTACCGGTCATGAAAAAGACAAAAAAAACCTCAAAAAAATGTAATTGTATACAGTTATTTTAATTTCCTTAGAAGATAACTATTTTAGTGGAAGGGCATAATAAAAGCACAGTTCTCAAGGTGTAAAGAGCATAGCAAGGAAAAACTGAAGGTAAGGCATGAGAATACCACTATTAATAAAAAATAACACATGTACAAGAAAGGATAAAATTCTTTTTTTTTTTTTTTGTCTTTTTCCGTGTCCGGCCACGGACCGCAACCCTCAGTGTCGACCCCGTACCGGACCGGGACTGGCAATGGGATCGCAACCCTCGGTGTCGCTCCCATGCCTCACTCAGCCAGTGAACGGGAACCGGTCTGTATGTGGGATCCGAACCCTAGGCAGGAGCGCCGCTGCGCTTCCCAAGTGGCGCACTATAGCAGTGCGCCACCGGGCCGGCCCCAAAAAAGGATAAAATTCTTCTAGATAAAAATAAATCATCCTTTTCTCCATAAATGTGAATATATTTAGTTCCCAAATGCTTTAATCACTAAGAGTATTAACATATTACAACAAAATATTTTAGGAAGTTATTAGATGCTCAAGTTTTTGAGAAGGGATTATAAAATAAATTTACTCTTAGGCTTTTAAATATCTTTTTTATTTAAAGCACGTTATCACTATAAGATCTTTACCCCCACAAACAGCCATAAATTAGAAATAAGCACGTACTAAAGTTTAACATCAGAGTTCTATTACTAAAAGGCATATTATTCCTTTAAAAGATATAAAATATGAGTATTTTTGCAGTGCACTAAAACATCATGCATCTGTAACACTTTGCAAGTCAGTATTGTGTGGAACACTTTTGGCTTCTTTTAACTCAAATATAATTTAATTTATAAATACAGAAAACATCACTCAACTTCATTAGAAATAGCTTCTTTAAATTATTTTTAAATTTTATACAAACTGTAAATCATGATAAATGTTCTAAAAGTTACACAATACTACTGCTGAAATCACCACACATCCACTATATTTTTATGTTAGCATTAACTATGTCAAAGAACTTTGATACAACAGTGGAAACTCACAACTAGGTGGCAAATTATATATTTCCTTTTATAGTTATTCTCAGTTCTCTTGAAAAAAAATATGGTATTTTTCACAATCACTTTTAACATAGCTTTGAAAATCTTAAACATTTTTTTAGGTATACTAAAGGAAAAAAAATACAACCCTAAAAGTTGATAACGCTTCACTCCTGTAGAGAACTTACAGGAGAGATAGGAGTCAGAAGATAAGGGTTCAGGTTTTAAAGCAGACACTGGCTGAATAACAACCCCTCCTCCTATCCCTAACTCAAAGGGTTGTTTTAAGAATCAAGTGAAAAAATTACATGTGAAAATGCTTTATAACTCAAAAATACTCTATAAATATAGAGTTTTATTACTATTAGTAAGAGTATTCATATTTTTTCAACATGGTTTATTTATTCTATATGAGGTACCTTTATAACCAAACACCATTTCCTTCTCTATAATTATCATCGTTCTTTAATAAAATAATTATTCACCATCTTACCAACCTCAAAGAAAATGAAAAGTCCACCTATTTTTTAGAAATTTGATACATCAAAAATTTTGCTTTAGATCTGATATTTAAGTTTCTCCACTGCTTATAAGATAATCTTCAAAAGGACAAACCAAACCAAAGTGTAGAATCTTGTGTAGAGTTTCTACAAGGCTATAACACAATTAAAACAAAAAAAAGAACAAAAGTTTATAGTAAAATGAACATTCTCTTTATGCTGGAGTGCAAAGATAAGGTTTCCATAACAACAAATGGAAATTCAGTTATGCTAAGCAATACACAACAATCAAACACCTATTAAAATTTGCACAACAAAGCTCAAGCATATTCAATTTCAGAGTTAATACTATTTATTAATATTCAGAAGTATATTACCACAAACCTGTTTCTCTAGCACTGAAAAGTTCAGGCCTATTTTGGACTCTGCGAATATATAATCTTAATTTAAATTTATAAAACATCCAAAAACCTCTGGGAAAGGACAAGTAAGGATCTGAATTTACTTAAGCTACACCATGAAGTCACTGGATTGTGGTAGAGATCAATATTTATAATGCACAATGCACAAAAAACATACCATAGATTTTTAAATGAAAGCTCACTCCTAGAAGTTCATCATATAGCAACTCATGGTTTCTTTAACTATTCCTACACATAAGCTCAGCATAATCCTATTTTAAATTAAGATAATCATGTAAATATCCACATCTTAAGATAGCTTTCCTCACTGTCCCCTCTATGAAGCAAAAGAGGAAAGAAAAGAGGGGGAAAAAATTAACCCATTAAGTATGATCAGTTCTCCAGGTCTTTTTGGTCCAACTTAGGCCAACCTGTCAACTACACAACTTAAATACTGAAAGAAAAATGAAGTAATCTTAATAGTTAATCTGACAGGGGGAAGAATTACTGTCTATACCAGGCACTTTATGTACTTCATTATTTGAAATACTTATAATGGCCCTCTGAGCCAGAAATTATCCCCATTTTTATAAAGAAAATGTACTCATGGAACTAAATAATCCACACAAAATTAGAGAGCCAATATGTGCCAAATGTGGGATTTAAACCTAGGCCCATATAATTCCAAAATTTGAACTGATCTACTAGACCAGTGACTTCAACTAGGACTTGAAAGTATTGATCAGTAAATTTCCAAAAAGAAATCTGGGACATATATATAAGGTTACTGATTTCTTATTTTGCCAAGTAGGATATTATTATCAATTATCCTTATCACAAATTTTAACATCAATGAAGAAAGGAAGAGAGGTAGAAATAGAAAAATCTCAGAATGGAGGGAGATGCTTAATACCTAAGTATCATAACCACTGAGTCATGGACCAGTGCTATTCATGATGATATTTTCACACTTAAGGATAGCATTGTATGAGTTTGTACTCTACATATAAAGTTGCCAACTTACGTGGCAACTTTATGTCAACAAATAAAACTTCCTTTTGTTTTCTGAACAAGTGATGAATTAGGCTGTGCAGTTTGAAAGAAGAATTTTGAGGGAAGTGAACTGTTCTTTCTTAGAGGGAGAGAAGAATCTGGAGTTTCTAGGGCAAATAAGAAAGGAAGGGTTGAAGCACAGACATGAAGAGGAGAGAGGAGTAGGCCACAGGATATAAAAATTGGTGTACTATGGAGGGAAGAACTAAATAAAATGTGTGTATCTTTGTTGAACCAGTTGTATGTCTGTAAACATGCAAAAAAAGAAACCCAGGAAACAGAGGGTGCGCCATGAGAACTTAAGTGCCCCCTACACCAGAAACAAAATTCTTGGGGAGACAAGATTCCCACAGGGTATAAAACTGTAGGCTCAAGCCTATGTTACCTAGAACTTGAAGGTAAGATCTCAGCATGAATTTGCCCTTCAGGTCAACTAGCCAGTCATCAAGAATGGTCCCAGAGGGTGTGGTGCTGACAATATCAAGGTCCAGGGTTCAGTCCCTGTACTGGCCAGCCACCAAAAAAAAAAAAAAAAGGCAAAATATAAAATAATGAATGTTGCACAAAGTGAAAGGCTAGGGTAATAACCTGGGCAGACAGCAAATAGGCTGTAGTTACTGGATTGAGGATGAGGGATGGGGAAAGGAGGGGAGGAGAAAAAATGCCAAAAGAAAGAGGCACTAGTGCATAAAGGTTAAGAGGAATCTGTGCTCTCAAGACAGAAAGGACTTGGATTTGCATCTTGGTTCAGGACAATTATGTCACCACAAAGAAGTTATCTAACTTAATAATAAAGGAGAGTTTAACTTCTCTAAACTTTAGCTGTCATGTCTGTAAAGTGGAGATAGCCTTCCTTCAACAGAGCTGCTTTAAGAATTAAATAACATCAATCTGTATTAGTTGTCATTTTTTAAGTAATAATGTCATATTTATTATTACTTGCTTCAATTTTTTCTAGAGATAGCTCCTTCTGCCAGTAGAAAATTCTCAGTTTGAGGGGCTGGGCCAGTTAGCTCAATTGTTTAGAACCTGGTATTATAACACCAAGGTCAAAGGTTCACATCCCCATACTGGCCAGCAGCAAAAAAAAAAAAAAAAAAAAACCTCAGTGTGCGATGGGGAATTTTAAGTTTTGAGGAGAAATTGGACATGACTTGGTAAAATTAAGGAAAAAAGAAAAAAGCAGAATTTGAGTTTGGCCTTAAAATTCCAGTTGATAGAATATAGCAAGAATATAGGTGAGGAAAAATGACTAATCATGGTGTGTCTGAAAAATAGGCTGCTTATATAAGAGTTAAGAATGAAAAGTATTTCAGGGCTACAACAATGACAGCTTGGTGTTCTGAGCTAAAAAAAATTATGACTATTTCCCACAGGCAGTAAGAAGTCACTAAATGCAAGCAACAACTTCTTAATCTAGCTATTGTACATAGTCTAAACAAAAACAGAAGAAGACTAAAGAGATAGCAATGGAATATCAAAATATTGTAATGATCCAAATGATATGGGCCCACACTTGGACAGTGGCAAAGTAATGAATGAATCCAAGATACATAAGCAGAATAATCAAATGAAGAGGCTGAGGCAATAGTCAAATAAAAATGAGCAGCAGATTTCTAGCATGAGCAACCAGGGGAAGAATGACAGACTTTAGAAATTTAGAAGTCAGGTTTGGTAGATTGTTCATAGAATAAAAAGAATCTGTTCATTTATTTATTCAAGCATTTATAAACCATTAGCCATATGCCAGGTGTTAAGGACAAAAAGATGAGTAAGACCTAGTTCCTGCCTTGAAAGTCATAGAGATACATGAAATTTAACAATTAATTACCACACTGCATGATATATTCAATAACAGGAGCTACAAAATGGGAAAGAGGCTAATTTGCAAATGGATCAAAATGCTGCATGACCAATTCGCTAAATTTATTTATTTATCAAAAATGTATCTTAAGTAAAATTTTTCTTGATTATATGAATATATTCATATATCCAATGAATATATTTTTCTTAGCAGTATTTTAAGGACCGTCCAATTTGTAAAATGCTGTTCAGGCAGACAAGCAATATTAGCATTCTTAAAATTAGAAACAGCATACCCAAAGATACAGAAGTATAAAAACGCAGCACAGTTCAAAGAACTGCAAATAGCTTAATATGCCAAAGTGTAAGACATATAGGGAGAAAAATATGAAAGGATCGATAGGGGCTGGGTGATGGAAGGTCTGATATACTTTATTCTATAATCACTAACAGAGTTTAAGCAGAAGTGCTCTCCCAACCTATACTCCCTTCTCAGAGAATAGTATCTTATCGCTTTCTCACAGAAGGGTCTTTGAAGCCATAGTGGAGCTAGAAAGGAACTAGAGAACCCCATCCCTCCATTGCCATAGTTGACTGGTTCAGGAGTGCATGTTCCACTGACTGAGTAGGGCCAATCAGATCTTCTCATCCAAGAATTTGGAATTGTGACACAGTGTAAGTAAATCAGTTAGCTGTGGGCATTGGACTCGTAGAATTAACATAAATTCAGAAGTCAAGAGAGCCATTCGAGGGCCACATACAAGGACGGCAAGGAGAACCAGTATACAGAGGAAATATAAAACAGTATACTGTACATACTTGAAGACAAAAGAGAACACGTAGCTCTAGGAGAAAAGAAAGCATCCAGTGTCCTTTTTAGTACTCATGGGACTTGGCTATACATCCTAACCTTCTGTTAATAAGTGAGATGTCCCTGTAGTTTCCAATAAATCCAATTTTTGATTAAGCTTATTTAGATGGGTCTCTATTCCTTGCAACTCTGACAAAACAAGGTTTTGGTGATTAGGTAGATTTGGGTGGTTAATTTGAAGGATAAATTAGATGGGAAATACAAGGGTGGAACATTTAAAGTAGGAAAGGAATTATTAAAAGAAAGCAGCAGTAGCAAATAAAGGCAGGTAGGAGGAAATAAAGTAATATTGTGCAGGGTCCTCAAAGCTTAATTTTAAACAATACAGTTTCAGGAAGCTAAAGCAGTATCAATTGCCTCTAAGGAGGTCATCAGTGTCTTTAAGAGAATAATTTCAACATAATAATTGAGACAGAAGTCATATTTGAGAAAGTTAAGTAAATAGTAGAAAATAAAAGTAACTAAGAAGTTTCTTTAAAAGAGTGATGATGAAAAGAAAGAAGTTTGAAGGAACAACAGTATTAAAGAGTATAACAAAAACATGAAGGATGTGAACTTATTTTTAAGTAAACAGCCAGGGGAGAATGAAAACCCCATCCTGCAAAAGTGTAAAACATGATATTTCAGAGGAAGCAGAGGTCCAGGAAGGTATAGCCTTAGCAAGGTGAAACAATTTGTTCTTAAAATTAGGTAAGAAGGGAAAAAAAAAAAAAAAAAAGAATGGCTGAACTTCCAAGAAATTTTAAAGTAAAGACAAGGAAAGTTCAGGAAACTCATACTGTTGAATACCATGTATCATTCATTAGAGGCAGTGACTAGGTGAGTGATTTGCTGAGAACAAAAGGAGGTCAGATGACCTTGAGCTACAACTGCTAGACTACTGTGATGAGAATCAAGAGGTAAATCAATGATCACCTTTACTGACCCAAGGCTTCAAGGGATTTAAAAAAAAAAAAAAAAAGAACCACAAACTGATATTATATGGGAAAAGTGAGCTACTAATGAGCTAGGTAAAGATAACTTCAGGTATGGTTCATTACATAACCTAGTATGATGTAACCTTAACTTTAACTTGCAACAATTAATCAAATAAAGCAATTCGGAGATGTTTCTGTCCTAAAAGCTAAAAAGTACTCTATTTTAAATTTACATTATAAAGGAGTTTGATATACATTTCAAAATAATATTTTAAACAATAAAAAATAACTCAGACCTTACTCAATATTCAAAAATTAACTCTATTAAAACAAGATGCCACTACCCACTTATTAGAACAGCCAAAGTCCAGAACAAGACTATGAACACCAAATGCTGGAGAGGATGAGGAGCAACAGAAACTCCTCTTCACTGCTGGTGGGAATACAAAATGGTACAGCCACTTTGGAGAACAGTTTGACAGTTTCTTACAAAACCAAATGTATTCTTACCATACAATCCAACAGTTGCACTCCTTAGTCTTTACCCAAAGGAGTTGAAAACTTGTGTCCACACAAAAACCTGCTCACAAATGTTTACAGCAGCTTTATTCATAACTGCCCAAACTTGGAAGCAACCAAGATTCCTTCAGTAGGTGAACAATAAACTGTGGTACATCCAGGCAAATTATTCAGTACTAAAAATAAATGCGTTATCAAGCCATGAAAAGACATGGAGGAAACTTCAATGCATACTAATATGTGAAAGAAGCCAATCTGAAAATGCTACAGACTGCATGATTCCAACTATATGACATTGTGGGAAAGGCAAAACTACAGAAACTGAAAAGATCAGTGATTGCCAGAGGATGCAAGGGAGGGAGGAATGAATAGGTCCACCTATTCATGCTCCACACAGAGGATTCTTAGTGCAGTGATACTACTCTGTATGTACTATAATGGTAAATATATGTCATTATACATTTGTACAAACCTGCAGAATGTACAACACCAAGAGTGACGCTAATGTAAACTATGGATTTTGGGTGATTACGATGCATCAATGCGGGCTTATCAATTATAACAAATATACTACTCTTGTAGAGATGTTGACAATGAGGGAGGCTGTGCACGTGTGGGAACAGGGGGGATATGGCAAATCTCTGGCCCTTCCTCTCAATTTTGTTGTGAACCTAGAACTGCTCTAAAAATAAAGCCTATTAAAAAATAAAAACACCAGATGGGCTGACTTATATATAAAAAATAAAACTCCAAAACTCTGAATAGAAAATATAAATGACTATGTTTAAACCTGGGTAAGGAACAATTTTGTAAACAAAGCATAAAAAGCAATTTCAAAAAAGAAAAAAAAGATGGACAAACTGACTTCAATTCTAATTAAGAATTTTCCTTTCATCCAAGGGTGACACAGCAATGACAAAAACTGCATTTAGGATTCTAGGTTTGTAAATACTAGTGAGTAGTGCAAGAGAAAAATAGTATTTTCTGTTTCATATATAATATTAAATCTGATCAACTCCAGCACTTTATTGGCAAGCTATGCAAATACCTGATTAACTGACTCACATAATCCTATACTTTGAATATACTGTCCTTCAAACAAAGGAATAAAATATTAATAATGACTAATAATAATATTAGTAGTTTGCACCGAAGAGATATGAAATGGGAAAATGAGCAGGTGATGGACTATTTACATATATAATTTTCACTATTTCTTTGCTTCCACATTTACTGTTTAATTGAACTAGCATTTGTGTGTCTAGCAATCCAGTATTTTACACAACTTTCTGTGGTTGTTCTTTTGGATAGCTTACAAATCTATGGGATATAAACTGCATAATTTTACCCTTTTTATGCCAAATCTACAACAACGCAAGTTGGTCAATCACAATGATGTAAATTATTCAGAATATTTGATAAAAAAGGTAAAACACTTAAAACTGTCCCTCTCACAAACCCCCTAAAAGAGAATAAAAAAGACACAAGTTAGAAACTGAGAGAAGACATTCACAATACACACAGAGGATTAACATAAAGAATATAAAGAACTCTTATAAATCAATAAGGAAAACAGAAAAATAGGCAACAGACAAGAACAGGAATTTCACTGAAGAGAAAACATAAAAGGCCAGAAAACATAAAAACAAATGTTCTATATCAATGACAACCAGGAAAATGCACATCAAGGTCACAATAACACAATATTTTACATCTTTTTGATCTGTAAAAATTAAAAAAGACATATTAAGTGTTGGAGAGGATGGAAAACCAAGGGATCTTTTATCTCTTATATATTGCTGATATAAATATAAATTGGTGCAATCACACTAAAAGTTCCATATCATCTCTTAAAGTTGAGCATTCAACTACCCTGTGAGGCAGCAATTCTACCTCTAGGTATATAATTAATAGAAACTCTTACATATATACAATAGGAAACGTACAGAATGTCTATAGTATCTTTGTTCACAATTACAAAAACCAGAAAATAACTAAATGTCCAACAAGGGAGAGTGGATAAATATAAAAATACTTTCCTCAATGAATTATTATACAGCAATTAAAATGAATGACTATTCATAGCAACATGCAATAATGAGTGAATCTTAGCTATAATAGGTGTGACACCAAGTTCAAAAAGATTATATTCAACACTGTAAAAACTATGAAAATAAAAGAATTACATATCCAACAAAACTATATAAGGAAGAGAGTGAACACAGGACTAAAGGTAATTACCTGGGTTGACAAGAAGGTAGACATGGGAGGACGGAATGGAGAAAAACTAAATATAAATTAAATTCCTAGCTTTTTGGGGGGGAGGAGGTCGGGAAGCAGTGGTCCATGAGTAATTATTATAATGATAGACAGATAATGATTAATCCAATGCAGAGTATCTGAGGTTTAATAAAAGAAAAAACTTCTAAAAATTGCATGAAATTTGTTCAATGAAAATTCTGAAAGAGGCAGAATAATCACCTCCTTAGAGAATACCTAACATGGCAATTATAGGAAGGGAAAACAGTATGATCAATGTGTAAAATATATGATATCCAACACATGTATTGGATCGTAAATATGTCTTCTATAATCAAAAATAAACTCCAAATCCTGTCAGAACTATTTTCCAATAAATTAAGGTGCTTGTGAGCCAGGGCAGTAAAGTTTTAACCAATTAGACAAAGTAATCTGCCACACTTCTAAAATGGATAAATCCTAATAACAGTATCTATTACATAATTCTTGTCTATCAGCTCATTTTTATAATGTAGCACTTTGACACTTACCTTTAAATTTAAGGTGTTTATTATCAAGTACACTCTTCCCAGATTTCCTGTTCTTCATTATTTACAGACAATATTTATCTATATAATGTTACACAAATTTAATTTTTAAAAAGCAAATGTGATAATACTCATAAAACTAGTTTCAAATTAATCAGAAAAAATTAAGAGAACTAGATGGGTATCAAGATAAATGTTCTCTATTTCTGTTTTTCTAAGAAATTAGAAATTACCTTTTCATTAGTATGTTTTTCCCACTTGAAATTTTAAATACCTTTTTAAAGCTGTTACTTTCCAACTTCCTAACTTTGCTGTCAAGTTTGAACTCCACTGTATATCAAAAGTTAATCATATTGGGGCCGGCCCAGTGGCGCACTGGATAGTGCGCCGCTTGGGAAGCGCGGCGGCGCTCCCGCCGAGGGTTCGGATCCCACATACAGACCGGTTCCTGTTCACTGGCTGAGCGAGGCGCGGGAGCAACACCGAGGGTTGCAATCCCGTTGCCGGTCCCTGGTCCGGTACAGGTGCAACACTGAGGGTTGCGATCCGTTGCCGGACACGGAAAAAGACAAAAGACAAAAAAAAAAAAAAAGTTAATCATATTAAATGTCATATTTTGTTAGAGTAAAATTGATTTTTGAAATAATACACATTTGACAATTGTTCAACACAGCACATTTTACTAAGCATTGATGCAGAATTAACTGTTTTATTCAAATATCATTTACGCTTATGGAAGTAACATTATTTAAAGTGATATTCAACTCTACAAACTATTGCACTGTTCACATTTGTTTAAAAGTAGACATAGAAATAACCTGATGAATGACATGAAAATTTACCACTGCTGAATTTGAAAAGCAGGAAAAGAAAAGCCCAATGAATCAGACGCTAAGCACTGGGGTAAAAAGATAATGTCTAGAAGGTGCCCCTACCTCTCTCTATTTCAGCACTGATGATATGGGAATGGGAGGAGTTGAAGGAGATCAGAACCTCTACTACACTAATGAGAGATGATTGGAAAATATGATCCATTTTAGAGTCATCATTTAATAACAATAGTTTCAGCACAGAGACTTTTACCTAGGTAGTCGATAAATGTTTGGCAAGTTACTTAATGATGTGTGTTGAATTCACTAACGTATGCACTACAAATTATAAACACTGCAGATTTTATAAGAGTAGCAATAATCAAATCTAAGCTGAAAAACCACAGTGTATTGATTTATTGTTCAAAGAGCGGTTGCTATGTATCATTGTCCATTACTAAATCCATAGTAAATCCACTTTTCTTAACTATATTTCAAAACACAGATTCAAAATCAAAATACTTTGAGGTTCTCTTAAAAAAGTCAATAAAGCTAGTTAGGTCCACTTATCTAGAACCAGAGCAAGAAAAAAATTTTTAACCTATAATTGATTTCTATCTTAAAACTCTATGAACCTCATTTTTCTTCAAAATTCTAATAAGTAAAATGAGATGAAGAAGGAAAAGAGGAGACAGACTCAAATGCCATTGTGCTTTTAAGTTGAAAAAGTCTTTCAGTTATCTCTAAGTGACAGAACTACAGCAACTTTTATTTTCTTTTGTGCTTTTCTACACTTTCCTGATTTTCTACAATAAATGTACACTGCATTTATAAAAAATGCAGTTATTTGAAAAAACTATAAAATCTGTCTTATCAATTTGCTTACCTTCTCATGCTACATTCCCCCAAACCACCCTAAAATCTTAATCCTCCCAACTCAGATCTTCCACTTTCCAGTATCACTGCAAAATTAGATGCCACCTCCTAATTTCCCATCAAATGGGTAAAAAAATACCAGGGTGCTGTATGTAAGTGTAACATATCTACTGTAGAAATTCTTTTTGTACTTTTCAGGGAATATTTTTGGAAGAAGAGATTAGAAGTGTAAATTAAAGAAAACTAGGTAATTTTTTCATCAATGATAATAACGAATGCTTTTAAAACAGTCTAGACATTCCTCATTCCAGATGACAAATGGAGCCTTCTCATCAATTTATTCAGAACCTACTAAGTGCCAAACACAGAGCTAGGCAATACATGAGCTTAAAATTTTAAAGCAAAATTTATCCTATGAACAGTTTACAGAGAAATGCTAAGTCTTTGGGGAGGTTTTTAGGAAACACTTGACACCTTTCATCAGGAACAGTAATTTTTAAGAAAGCCTGCCAAAGGATTACTTGAACTGTTATTCTCTGTGGAATATTACACCTTATTCACAATAAAAAGGACAGCTAAATAATAGACTACCAAACAATGTGGAAATCATTTTTCCTTATTATACAGGGATCTAACAAGAAGTATAAAATTTATATTAAAGTTAACTCTGGTTAATTACATTTTTTGGCCAATTTTTAGAAAGGTCACAAAACTATAACTCTGAAATGTAAAACATTTATGGGTCCACAGAACTGTGCTAGCTTAAAGAATGGTGTGGCATGAAATATATAGACCTGAGTTCAAACTCAGACTTACACTGTGACCACAGGCAATTTACTTAACATTCTTGAACCTAGTTTCCTGATTAAAATGAAAATAGCAACATCCACCTTACTGGCTTGTTGTGAAGATCAACTAAGGTATATAGGGTACTAAGTACAATGAATGTCTGATATGCAGCAAATAATCAATAAATGTTATTTGTACTCTCTTCTAAAAAATAAAAAAACTACCCTGTCATCTTTATATCCTCCTATATAGCTTTGGTAGATACTCAATAACTGCTAAAATTAACGCCTGTAATTTAGGGCTAACTACCTCAACCTTCCCACTTGAGCAAGTTACCTCTACCTAAATAAGTTATGCTGAAAATGTAACTTAAGATTCCCAGCCCAACACTTATTGGGCATTTTGATGGAGATGAATCTCCATAATCAATAAAGTAACTTTACTAGTATACTGTTCATTATTTGGTTCTGTATTCTATAAAATTACTGTGGTAGCCAACATTTTCATTTTGAGATTCTTTATAGTTTTCATTAATGCAGTTTCCTCGGAAATAAACTTCAGTTTCTTTGGCCTCACAAAAATATCTAAGTTTCTTGCTAGGCTTCAAATAAAAAATAAAGAGAATACAACACTACAAATTACGTATGGGATAAAAATTAAAAATTGCCAATTAAGTTTACAGTTTTAAATAGCCTATTTTTATTTTTACTACAGCAAATACTCTTCCTTACACCTTGAAGCCTGTAGCCATCAAAGTCTGTATGTACTTTTACTAATGCTTCCTTGTTGAATAAGTCTCCTGAACTACCAGCAAGAGTTAGAAACATTACTCCATATTCATACAAACATTACAGTAATTAACAAGACAA
Source organism: Galeopterus variegatus (assembly GCF_000696425.1). Classification (NCBI taxonomy): domain Eukaryota; kingdom Metazoa; phylum Chordata; class Mammalia; order Dermoptera; family Cynocephalidae; genus Galeopterus; species Galeopterus variegatus. The sequence continues at coordinate 84,608 of NW_007731649.1, forward strand.
AGTACTATAGTTTCAGATTTTCTTAGTTTTGTCTTTCCACAACCAGAGGTTATTAACAAGCCAATTCCAGCTCAAGTAATAAAGTATTTCAAATTCTGTAATATAATTCGAAAAAGTAATTAAAAATTGGTTATGTTTCTAAATCAGTATCAATCTCATTAAAATCAGGTTGTAATATGTAACTTTCAGAGTGAAACAAGTATTACTAAGACAAGATATAGCAAAGTAACAGCTTTTAACTATTAAACACATTTTAAAATTGGCTACTTAACCTATTTAACTGCTTAAAATCTGTATGACACAGAAGTATTAAGAATTTCATATTAAATAATTTTTCAATTGAAATAGATTTAAACAATTTAGAAGCTTTTAAAAAACTGATTCTGAAAATAAAAGTTTGATAAATATTTGGTTACTAAATACTAGTTTCATGACCCAATGAAATAATAAAATGTTTGAATAGATGGATATACTAGATGAAGCAAATTGTATGCCTATTTATCTTACATGCTGATATAAATAATGTTCTCAAATACTTTAATAAACACGAGAAAGTTTAAATGCAAGAACAACTGAAAGTCAAATAAATCAAGAAAAATGCCCTGGATATACAGACAACTTATTAGGTAACACTTAATAAGAACTATTCTTCTTCTGGAGGAAGTTATATTTTAGTTGATTTAAAACTCAACTTTAGATTAGGTGTTCCCCTACTTTCGTCCCATTTTTTAAATTGTCATGTTTAAAATTTCTTATTTCTTTGACTTGCTTCCTTGCTATTGCCAAAACTGATCTTATTAAATAAAAGATCCTAAAGGTTGTATTTTAATACACATGAAAATGTTTTTAGTTCCAGTGCCAAACTAAGTGTTTTTTATGCCAACTTTCTATAAAATACAAAAAAGAATGCCAAATACTTTATAACTCTAATGCCGTTCAATTCAAAAGAAAAATGCTGCTGTCATTTTAATGGCTTTTTCTCAGTCAAAACCAAAGCATGTTTTTCAAGACTAGGCAATGTAAAGTATTTCCAATGTGCCTCAATCCATCTTCATTTTAAAAGCTCATGTAAATTAATAAAATAACAAATTCCATTCATTTAACAAATGTGGTATGCTATAAGACCTGCTTATAAAAAGCTAACTATAATTAAAATAATATATAGCAACATTTTCAATGGTTTGAAATTCAGCTTTGCATTTCCAAAGGATCCCAAATTTGCAACAGTGCACTTGTGTACCTTGTTGAAATTTCTATTTTTGTGGAGGAAATATCAAGTATTACAGCAATGCTTTCAGATTTACATCTGACTGCACAACAAACCAAATTTATATAGGGATCTTTCGAAAAAAGCATTTAAACAAGAAATTTTGATGCAGCTGCAATACTTAACTTAGACATCATAAAAAATCAACCAGTTTCTAGATTTAGCCTTTTTTAAAAAAACTAACTACCTAATCCACAAAAAAGAAAGCAAACGCTATTTTTTTTCCCCTTCTTTTAATTGCCATCTCCAATCTTCAGGTAGCTAAAAGATGACTATATTAAAAACAAATCAAAATAAGTTTATGTCAAAAAACAAGCATAAAATTTTAACCCAGATGTAAAGATCTCTGGAACACTCCAAAGCAATGAAAAATAAACCCAACAGAGTAGCTTAAGTCCCTAGTACACCACAGAGATCTAAAAACAAAAATCGTGCCTACATCATCAAATATTTAGCTGGAAATGGAAAAGAATGATATTGCTACTCGATATGGACTTAACTAATTAAGGGATCTATATTTTATCTTCATCTTCTGCAGACATGTGGTGCCCAACGTCTTCCCTTAGTCGACTGCTTTCCCATTTGTAAACAACTTCTGTAGTTCTTTCTTTGGTGTTCAAATGGGAGGGAAAATGAAAGTCTGAAAAGCATCAGCATCTGAGCTTCCGGATCTGAGCAGGGGTCTCCGAGAAAGGGACCATATATCTATCACTTGGTAAAAAAGAAAAAAAAGGTAGCCCTCAAATCAGAAGAAAGAAATTCAGTCACCTGAAGAGGGCTGGTGAAGCGAAGCAAGCACTTTGGAGAGACTCGTTTTATTAAAAACAAAACAAAACAAAACAAAAAACCCCACTTGTCTGGGGGCTGGAAGTTATGGGGGCGCTCTTTGTGCAGAGCCTGAGGGGGAAGGGGAGGGACGAGAAAACAACTTGGGAGTCATTCAAAGGAGTTTAAGGAGCGGTGCAGGAGGAAAGGCCGGGCGGGGCCCGGCCGGGCGGAGGGAGGGGGAGGCAGGGGCGTTCGCGGGCCGCTCTGACACCAAAGGAGGGGGCGGTGGGCTGGTCACTCCGGGCACCGGGTGAGCGCAGGCTTCGGCTGCAGCAGGGCTGCAGGCAGCCGGCAGTGATAAGGTCCCCTATGGTAGATAGAATCAAATGAAAGCGGCGGCAGGCCGGACCTCGGCGAGGGAGAGGGTCCGGCTACGGAGGAAAGCGGTTCCCGAGTGACATCCCCGAGTTTCCGCACTTAGCGGCCGACGGGCGCGGGCGGCCGCAGGGCTTCCCTCGGTCGCCGAGCCCGCGCCAGACTTTCTCCCTGTCTCCTCCGCCGGCGCCTCCCGCCGGGCCGCGGCCCTTACCTGCAGCTCCGTGAGCAGAATCTCCCCCCGTTCGGGGTTGGACGCCATTGCGCTCCTCTCTGGACTCCGCACCTGGACGCGGCCGCCGCTGGCGAAGGGAGAAAGCAGGGCAGGACTCGGGGAGTGGGGGCAAGGAGCGGGGAGAGAAAGAAAAAAAACTAGAGATTCATGGAGGCGCAGCCCCTCCTGGAGGCGCGGCTTATTCCGCCCGGTTCATCGAGAGCAGCGGGGAGCGAGGGCATTCGTAGCGGTCTCCCCCTCGCCGCCCGCTCGCCCGCCCGCCCGCCGTCGCTGCCCGCGCCGGACTCTGTTCGCTCAGTCGCTCCCTCTGTTTAAAATTTCTTATTTCTTTGACTTGCTTCCTTGCAGTCTCCCCCTCGCCGCCCGCTCGCCCGCCCGCCCGCCGTCGCTGCCCGCGCCGGACTCTGTTCGCTCAGTCGCTCCCTCTGGGCGACGCCAGGAGCCGCCTCAAGCCTCTCCGTAGGGGCGCTGCGGCCGCGGCTGCGCTCCTCCTGTCGCACCATTTGGCTGTCACCGCGTCGCAAAAGCGGCCTCACTTGGCGGCTGTCCGCACACGTGACGGCTGCAGCCACCACCTCTCGCCGGGCGGGGGAGGTGAGGCGGAGGGGACCCCGAGGATGGAGCTGCGCTGGGGGCGGGAACAGCCATTGGACTGGGCCGGGGTGAAAATGAGGGGAAAGGACTGGGCTCGCGTCTCTAGGGAGGCGGGAAGGGGAAGAAAACACACGCCCACTTTCCGGCTGCGTTTAACGGCCCCACCGTGAACGCTAGAACTCGGGAGCCTGCTAGCTGTTTTGTTTTGTTTGTTTCCAGTTCCACCTTCTCTCTTCTTGCCGAAATTTGGGCCTAACTTAAATAGGCCCCTTTCTAACCTCCACAAACCAAAGGGCTTCGAGACTCACATCTTATAGGTTATTCTCCTGTCCCCCTTCCCCCGTCGACCCGAGCGAATAATATTGCCTCTTGCTCGCCTCCACCCCAGCGCGCCTTCTTGACCGCCAAGGTACAGGGCTGGCGAAACTGGTGTGTGGTCTGTACTTTTCAAGAAATGTGAGCGGCTGTATCCCTGGCAACTTTTAATGCACAGCTTTTAGATTGCTTTTTCCTCGAGCACCGTAATACTATGGCTTGGGCTAGAGAAATCTACTGAGCTCAGAATTTAATTAGCTGCCTTCTTGAATTGTTTTAACTGAATTTAACTGAGGTGGGGTGGGGCAGGATTAGCCTTAGGAATGGAAAAAAGCCAACTTTCCTTGGCTTGGTAAACAGCTAAGCCGTCTACTTAGTAACATATAACTACGTAGTGTAAGTTTAGGTTTTTTAAAAATGACACTGTTGTATTCAGAAATGTGAACGAAGTCTCCAACGGGTAAGCTTTTGTTTTGTCTGAGCAGAGAGTGAATATTCCAGGCAAATGCCTAACTTTTGATTATTTGAGGCTGAAGTACAACGTCTTTGTTAAAAGCTACCTGGAAAAAGTGGTAGGGTTTTTTTTTTTAAAGGTAGATTTCTGCGTAGGTAGGGCATTAGTTGACATACTTCTTTAAGATCTGTAGGGCTGATGTGCATCTTTTTGTCTTCAAGTCTCATACATTAATACAACAAATATTTATTTAAGATCTAGTGTTCTGTGACCACATATTATGAACCCCAACTCACGATATACGTGAAGAGTTTTTCTGGCAGAACTTCAAAAGTCTTACTACTATTTATATGTTTAGTGAATCGCCTTGGTTGAAAATGATAATTAAAATATATGAAATAGCAAACTTGGAAAAGCGAGGATATATTTACTCTCCCGGGTAACTAAGAGCTAGACAGTGTAGTAGGCCCTGGAATTACAGTTAGGATTAAGGTGTCCTTATTCCTGGACTGACTAGGGAGTCCGCTGGGGAAACAGACTTGTGTCCAAACAGCTATACTGTGATTTTAAATGGTAGGTACAAAATGTTAGGGAAGGACTGCATGTATGTGTGTGTGTGTGGTAAAATATACATATCATAAAATTTACCATTTTAACCATTTTAAATGTGCATTTCAGGGACATTGAATGCATGCAGATATATTTTACATATGCACAGAGCAGATGATTAATAATGGTGGAATTAATAATCACCTATGCAAGGGCTTACATATACAGTGAATGAGCATTCTTTTTAAAAGTTGATTTAGATAAGAGCATTCTTTTTAAAAGTTGATTTAGATAAGAGAGAAAATGTTCACATTTTAGCACTATGCAATTTTAGAACTAGAGGAGATTTGATATGTCTACCATAACTCTCATTATAGGTAGAAAAAAAATAAGCCGTAGTTAACTTAGCTAATTTGGAGCAATAACTTTATTACTTAGTAACAGAGATGGCGACTGGAACCTACGTCTCCTAATTTTCACCCCTACTTGTTTTAACCTACACCTTGCTGCTTATAAGAACTTTAAACTAGAATCCTCATTTAAATTGAACTCAAAGCATTATACTCCCTCAAATTTTTGCCATAGAAAAAGACATTAAATTTTACATATTTCTAGTGCTAAAACAAGGGTTGAAAATAATTTTAATTTTACATATCACACGTAATGTAAGCAACAAATATACAAAGTTTTAAAAGTTATAGGAATTATTTCTGAGATTAGTTGTGTCGGGAAAGGTGGTACAACACAAAAGAGAGGCCAATACAATGTGAAAACCGCTTGATAGTCTGGAAAATATGATAGTTTAAACAGCAAATTAGTTTAAACTAAAAGCTGTTATCCAGATTATAGTCTCTGTTCACAGGGAAAAAAAAATAATAGGACTTGGATCATATTTATCAAACTGAAGCACACTTGAAAAACTTTTAATGGAAGCATATATGTTGCTTCAGATGAGTTGTATTCAGTCCCTATTTACAAATGTTTTTAGGAAATCCTAAGTACAGTTCACCTCAAGTTTCATTATAATTTATATTAATAGGGCTGTCTGGTTAGCTCACTGAGAAGGGTGTGGTGTCGATAACACCAAGGTCCAGGGTTTCACTCCTGTACCAGCCAGCGCCAAAAAATAAATAAATAAAATAATTCATATTAACAATAATACAGAGGAAAGTTTTTTTTTAAAAAAAGAATTTAAAGACCTTTGAAAAAAATGTGGATTATATTACTAGTTATGTGGTGCCTTTTAAAATTTTCCATAGATATTTTAAGGGTCTTTAGGAAGTAGAAATGACCAAACATATAGAAATAGTTTCAGTTAACAATAATTAGATACAAAATTCCTCTATTTTCCGTTTTAAGATGGAACAAATGTTACAGAAAAAATCGTAGCAGAGCTAACTTAACTGTGTTCTTTTCATTTTCTGTGCTGTTGAAACACATTCAGATAGTCAGATATGATTCCTCTTTTACCTTAGATCTTAAGTGAAATGAGACAAGAACTAAATATCCAGAGAAAAGGTCAGAAACCTTTGTGAGCCACAATTTTTATTGCCTTGCGTTGTTTATTTTCCTTTTGTTCTTGCTTAACATTTAGTAAAGTGTTTGAAAATTCCAGCTTGTCTCTATGGTATTATGGAAAATTGAGGCAAGGGTTTTTTTCTTTTTGTTTTGCTCCTGCAGTTGTTGTTTTCAATGTTAGTGTTAAAAAAAAAAAAAAAGAGGAGCGAACCCTCTTCTTACATGTAAGAGATCAGAGTGAAGTGGCAGTGGTAATCAAAGTAAGAGAATCCCAAAGGAGGGGCAAAACTCAGGAAGACAGTGTTGGTCCCCACGCTTTTCTTCCTTAAGAAACCCCTTGTAGAAATTGTTCCCTTGTATGCTATATGTGGATAATTTTGAGAAAAGGTTATTAAAGTCAAGAACACAGAAGGGTAGAGTCAGCTATAGTGACTGTAGCAGATGGTTTTTGGGATGTCAGCTCAGTCCATGTCCCCTTCACTGTGAATTCCTCTTATCTCCAGAGAAGTGTCTGTAGCTGTGTTGTCTCTGCTTAACCAAGATGGTCCAGTAGACTATTACTGGACCACTGACAGACCATATCCAAGTTTAGCCAATCAGTTTTGTCTCCAAGAATTTGGTAATAGAACATTGGAATGCTGATCAATTGGTGGCCCTAGAGGGAGGTATTGTAGTTCTAGGACTAGGATGACCTTTTTCTGCCATGTGTACAAAGATGCAGAAACAACTGCTTTTTAGAAAGAGAACTCCTTCCTTTCTGTCACTGGGAATATAATAGCTAACAAAGCATACCTGGTCTGTTGTCTTCATGGAACTTGTAGGTTAGTGAAATAGGTACAATGAAAAAGGAGGCAAATCCAGGGTACTTTGAACCTGAGTCAAGGAATCCTTTCCTGAGTAATTCATACTCAAGCTGCAATCTCACTGATGGGTAAATTTTAACTGGGCAAAAAAAAAAAATAAAGAACTTTCTGAAAACAGAATAATGTAGATAAATGTTCTAAAGTAGAAGGGAGCTACTTTAGTAATTACCAAAAGGCCAGTGAAGCTATAACAAAGAGATGGGGTAATAATCAAGAGCTCATAGACTATATGTATCAGTCAGGATAGGCTAAGTTTTGCTGAGTAACAAAACCTTTCAAAAGATTCTCAGTAGTCTACAGTAAGGTGTAGTTATTTATCGCTCATGCTCCATGCCCACTGTGGCACTGCTTCATGTCATCTTCACTCTGCACTCAGGATGAAACAACAGTCTCTATCTGGAACATTGCCATTGTCATGGCAGAAGGAAAAGAAAAGTAGTAAATCATGCACTGGTTCTTAAACTGTGTGCTCAGATTTCTCTCACTTTCCAACAGCCAAATCTTTGCCATGCCTGAGAGCAACACGGGGCAGGGCTGTGTAATCCTCCAGCAGAGAGGGGCAACACAGCAAAAGGTACAGAATGTAGGTGAATAGTAATCCAATTCTGCACATGTTTAAGACTTTGATGTTTATCATAGCTGCAATGGAAAACCAATGAATAAATTTTCCATTTTAAAAAAATCACTCTGGATGTAGTATAGAGAACAATAGTTTGAAAATGGACAAGAGTAGCTTTGGGGAGGAACAGGTGGCCATTTCAGCTTTGCAGGCAAAAAAAGGGGGTGGTACGATAGACTAAGGTCATGGCAGTGGAAATGGAGAGAAGGCAATAGATTTAATAGATAGGAGGACCCAGTGGTGTGCAAAGAGAATCAGAGATGAGAGAATATGTGGCCCTAGAAAGGTGAAAGAAATGTAGTAGACTTGGTTACTAATGTCTTCTTACTAGTTGTTGGCTCCAGCCTTCTAGCAAGTCCAGATAATCTATTCTGTGTTCTTGGGTTCCATGTGTTCTTCTAATGAATCTCCCTTCTTGCTTTAGCTGTGTGTGTGTGTGTGTGTGTGTGTGTGTGTGTGTGCGTGCGCACATGTGTGCATGTGTATATTTTCTGAAGCAAACAGCCTTAACTATGCCATTAAGCCAGGGAGATAATCTTCAGAGAAAGAGTGACACCACAGTTCTGCCTGTAGGGTACAAATAGGTAGGATCGGCAACACAGTTTAACTGATGCTGTCTCCTCTTTCAATGACTCTTTCTCTACCTAGTCTGCTTATTGTTCACTAATGATCCCAGCAAATGTACAAATTATAAGCATTAAGTATATATTAAACCTGGTACAAATCTTTCCATAGCACTTTGTCTACACACCTATTTGGGCACTTAAATTTCTTCTCTGTGGAGTCATTGTATATAATCTTGTTCTCCTACCAGACTTTAAGCCAGTAGAAAAGGGCCATGTGTCTTATGTGGCCTAGTATGGAATCTCTTATGTAGTAGATATTTGTGTGTGTGTGTGTGTGTGTGTGTGTGTGTGTGTGTAGACTTTAAGCCAGTAGAAAGGGGCCATGTGTCTTATATGGCCTAGTACGGTATCTCTTATGTAGTAGATATTTGTGTGTGTGTGTGTGTGTGTATTACAGAAATTTAGGCTGTAAGCTAGGGACTCCCTGTCCCTCATAAAATTAAGTAAGCTTGGGCCGGCCCGTGGCTCACTCAGGAGAGTGTGGTGGTGATAACACCAAGGCCATGGGTTTGGATCCAATATAGGGATGGCCAGTTCGCTCACTTCGGAGAGTGTGGTGCTGACAACACCAAGTCAAGGGTTACGATCCCCTTACCGGTCGTCTTTAAAAATATATATATATATTAGGTAAGCTTGCCTTTAATACCCAATTTCATGGCCTCTAAAGTCAAGAGCCTCTGTTTTCCCAAATCCAATTTATGGAACTCTGTGGCAGGTTATTTACAAATGCTTACCTGCTTCTCTCTCCTGTCACGTATATTCCTACACACTCCCCTACCACCTGTGTTCCTTGATTATGCCTACATTGCCATGGTCCAGGAGCTCAACCCATAAGCAGTTACCCCCAAAACCCACTGTCCTCAAGCATTTCATGAATTTAGTAACTTTGTACCAAAGATTTAAGAGGAGTTACACTATAGGATATGATGCCTTTCACCCAGATGCTGGGTCTAGCTTTCTTTTCCATCCTCAACAGAATAAGCAAATTCTTTTCCTTTCCCTGTTACAGTTTGACCATACCAGGTTCTTCTGATTCTGAGCTGTTATCTCAAATAAGATTATTTGAAAATTTTTTCCAAATATATAAAATGTTCTCCTGAAAGGGATCCAAGTGTGGTACATAATCATTAAATGAATGCTAACTTTTTGAATTGTATGTATTTGAAGTAATGAAAAAGAAAGTAAGTTTTAAACCACCATTAAGAAGTTAAGCTTTTTATTTTAACCCTCGGTGTTAAGGACAATATTTGTGTATTCCCCAAATTCATATATTGAAATCTTAACTCCCAATGTAGTGGTATGAGGAGGTGAGGCCTTTAGGAGGTAATTAGGTCATGAGGGTGGAGCCCTCATGGATGGGATTAGTGCCCTTACAAAAGAAACTCCAGGGAGCTCTCTTCCCCTTTTCCACTGTGTGAGGATACAACAAACACTGAAATTTATTTCTCTCTCACACACAAAAACTGAACAAGGTAAGCAACCCAACTTATCAGACTGGCTGTGTTCTGTGAGGCTATCTGGGGACCCAGGTTCCTTCTGTCTTTTTGCTCTACTATCAACTATGGCATTAATTTCAACTGCATGTTTGAAGCTGGATCAGGGTACTCCATGATCTACCTTATGGGATGGAAAAGAGACCATGGAGAATCATATGTCTAGTGTCTTAAGGCCCAGGCTCAAAATTAGACATTTCTGCTCACATTCCATATGTGAGAATGTAGTTACTTGACCACACCTAGCTTCAAATGAGGCTGAGAATTATAGTCTGTAATTGTGTGGTCATAGGTCCAGTCACAACTATTTTCCTAAAAAAGAGGGGCAGGATGCATTTTGATGGATGATTCATAGTATCCACTACTATCCATTATAGACTTTTACTCAATGATTTCTGCAATAAGTAAAATATTCTACTTCTCAGGCTTTAAAATGTAAGCTCCAAATCTATAGCTATCAGATTCTCTAGGGCCTAGAGCAAATATATTCATTGCAGCAGTTAAAAAAAAAATGACAAAAAGACCATAAATTCTTAGAATACTCTTAGCCTGAACCTTCATAGAAGCCAGCTGCCATTCTTTGAGAAGTAAAAGCCTTATGAAGAGGCCATATGTAGGTGTTGTGTTCAACAAGCTCAGCTGAGCCCAGCCTTAAAATCATTTCAACCCAGTCATTAGACAGGGAGAGGAAAGATCTATTACTAAGGTAATAGATTTTCCATTCTATTCCAGCCCCCATCAGTTCAAGTCACCTCCAGCTGTTGTAATCATTCTATTTGAGGCCCCAGACATCATGAAAAGAAACAAACAATCCCTGCTGTGCCATGTCCAAATTTCTGAACCATAGAATGTATGAGCATAATAAAATGTTTATTTTTTTGAGGGGGAGCAATACATGACAATAGATTTATTGGTAATAAATAATTGGAACATATATTCCAAGTTGGATATTGAAAGAGGCCCTCTTCTCAAACTTTCATTTGTAGAATTGTTCCAAAATACTCTATTTATTAGTGTAGCATCCAACTCAAAAAAAGAAAAAGAAAAGAACCAAAGATTAGTTTTTACAATTCATTCACTCATTTGACAATATTTATGGAGTATCTGCAATTTACTTGGGTTATATCTGCAAACTACACACATTAGGACCCAATTATATTCACTCTTGTGTTTCCCAGTAGATTTTAAGCTCCTTGAGTGAAAAAATAACATATTACTTCTGTAATCTCCATGGCATTCAATAATATATAAAGCTTATTATGAGTACAGAGTTCTTGATGAGAACTTGATTGATGATTTTTTATTTGTAATAGAAGTGTATATATATACCCATTCTTTATGTTTGTATCTACCACTTATTCAGGTGTGGCTGTAAAGACATGTATTTTCTAATTAAAAATAATAACTGCTAGTTATAAGTGCTTATGAAATATAAAAATGATTTTAAAATGTCACTTTAGAAAGATTCTTATGAAGGGTTCTCTATTAAAGATGCTATTTTGGAAAAGAGTATTACAGTCATTTGCATATTTATTTTTATATGCTGGTAATTCACATGATCTGTGTATTGCTTTTACAGTTTAACTGTAAGCCTCCGCCAAATGAAATTTTATTTTTAAAGTATCTTATCACCACATACACATGCAAGCAGTTTGAATGGTGTAAAATATAAGATCCACATTTCAATTGCTTTACTGTGTTGCCTATCACAACTAGGGCATCCTAAAATTTTCCTTTATTAGAGCAAAATGTGGATGATTCAAATTCCATGCTTCAGCTGCTTTCATCATTTGAATGAGATAAGCTCTCAGCAAGATGTATTCAAGAAACCGTGGTTCAAACTTTGTTATCCTACTATAAAGCAATCTGCTAAACATTTCTGAAGCAATTTAGACAGCTGTGACTTAGTTGCAAACAATGTGGACACTTAATCTGTTGGCTTGAAATTGGGGCTACAGAGAAGATATTCAAGAGTTTTCTCCTGAGTTCACTTGCTACAGAGAAAGACGCTTCCTATTTTTTATGTGCTAAGAATGGAAAGCTAAGAACCATCTATGAGTATATTAAAACAAAGAATGAAAACAATCAACCTTATAAATTGAGTTTTTATTAAATCTGTAATATTGTAGATATAATGTTATTATACCACCTATTATAGGTATAAACATATTTTAAGGGCCTTTTTACCCAAAAGAATATGACATGCTTTTAGTTATATTCAGGTTATATTTGTCTTACTATAAATTCTTCATGAATATAGCTTACCTATATTATCAATATCCTTTCTTTTCACTATTTTCTCATGCTGATAAAATCTGTATTTGGAGTATTCACTTAAAAAATGCATGCCATTCTGACTTGGTCTACATACCAAACAATTCTTTGTATTGAGGCCTTTAATAGAATATATTAATTAACTGTACTATAATTTTTTTATATTGATCAAACCATGTTCATATTTGAAATTCACTATAATATATTTATCAATATGTGGATAGAGACAAAGGAAAATAGACGCATAAAGGTTTATCAAAATAAGGAAAAATAAATGCTCATTCTTATTTCTGTGTAAGTCAGTTACTTTTAAAGATGTCATTTAGGCTGTGACTAATATGTCAAAACTCATTGTGTACATGTCATTCAGGCATAACTGTATAATGTTAAAATGCAGTTATATTTCTTTAAAATAACCAGTTGATTAGCTGGATTTTCTCATTTTCAACCTCTTGGTTTGGTATTATGTGAGGATAGTAGTAGAAAAATAAAGCAAATAATTTTTTACAGCCTTTTGATTATTTAACATATTTTACGTTACCTCACTTTTTCACTTTTGAACTGTTTTTCTAAAACCATTAACCTACAAATGCATTTTCTCGTCCCACTGATTCATAATGTAGACTAACAATTTTAGTTATGGCAGCTCTAAATGAGTCATTTTTTACTGTTTTACTTACCCTAAGTACCATGCTGAAAGTTGATGTCAATTTGGGCCTTCTCCTATCACTTAAATGCTGAAAGAATTTAAATGCATTAGCTGTAATGATATACTCAATTCATTTGTTTTTATTTGAAAGGTAAATGAGGCCAGAAGGTGTAAAGACATTTATGAGAAACTTACTCAAAGTGTTAAAGATTTGATTTGTTATCTGGATGTAGTTCATATATGACGTCCTTTGTCTAAGGCAGTTATTAATGGATGAGAGGCAGGGCATTCCTGGGAATGATTAGAAGTGTGATAGGATTTTCTACATTTTCATTCCCTTTACATTTGCTGTGATATTGATGTAGTCTTTTTGATGGAGATGGCTTGTAGACAAATGGTAGTTACATCTATAAGTGGCAAAATGTGTTTTTCAATACACTATCTTTTTTTCTCTTGCCCTCCCCTACTCATCTTCTCCCCACATGGTTAGAAATTACTTGAAATGGATTGTTGAAGACATGTAGAATAAGGGTAATATCCCAGAGCTACAGCACCCATTCATTTCAGAGTTTGGATTTTCTCTCCTCTATCTGTATATACCTTTTTAAAAATTCATAATTCTAGCATGGTTTGTACCAAACCCATCCCAAGCGAATAATCCTAACCTTAAAATCCCCTCCCACCCCCGTTATCCATATCTTGCCTATGAATTAGTCTTAAAATTCTTCCTGTGGTCAAGTCTATATACTTTTCAGTCAATCAAATTTAAGTCAGCTGTCAACTCTCAACTTTGAAAATAGGATAGCTATCTGATTTTTACATTTTGCAATGGAAAATAAGAGAAATAGTTTTCATATATATGTATGCATTAGAATTAGATTAATTGGATGATTTATTCAAATCTCTCTGTCCAGTGATTGTCAGTTGTTTACATGTAATCCAAATCCAATTAAATATGTAAGGAGTATGTTAGAGTCCCATTTGCTTTTTGTTTGTTTGTTTGTCTTGGCGGCAGGCCAGTACAGTGATCTGAACCCTTGACCTTGGTGTTAGGCCTTTTAATTTGAACTGTCTTGTAGATTAGGCAAGGTACAGAAAAGAAAATTCTTCATTTCCATTTCAGACAAGCAGAGTTTAAGATTTGAGCTGTAGCTCTAGTTCAACTTTCCCCTACGATTCTACTATTACTGTTTTGCCTGACTGTTACACTATTTTGCAGCTCTCTGTCTCACTGTATTGGCATCTGTTTAATTGAGTCACAAACAGGAAGAGTAAAGTACAAAGAAGCAAGGAGGATGAAACAACAGTAGAACTTAGAAGTTATTTAAGAACACACTCAATTTTTTTTTTTTTTTTTTTTGTCTTTTGTCTTTTTTTTTCCGTGTCCGGCAACGGATCGCAACCCTCAGTGTTGCCCCCGCACCGGACCGGGGACCGGCAACGGGATTGCAAGCCTCGGTGCTGCCCCCGCGCCTCGCTCAGCCAGTGAGCAGGAACCGGTCTGTATATGGGATCCGAACCCTCGGACGGGAGCGCCGCCGCGCTTCCCAAGCGGCGCACTATCCAGTGCGCCACCGGGCCGGCCCAGAACACACTCAATTTTATCTCTTTCCAGAGGAGCCTGTACTAACTCTGAGTTATAAATAAGAGACTGAAGTGATGATCCTTTCTGTCTACCTGTTTGCCTTAGCCAGTACACTTATTGGACTCAACCATCACATATGACAAAAGATAACTTGTATATGTTATGTGTGTGTGTGTTTGTATGGATCAAATGCATTTCTTATGTCAATAATAATGATATTATAATAAACATTAATGCTAATTACTATTCTAAATGCTTTATATTTTATTCTTCCAACAACCCTATGAAGTAAGTACTACTAGTACTTAAATTTTATAAGGGAAGAAATGGAGGCTAAGAAGGGTTAAGTGAACTTGCCAAGGCTTCAAAGCTGTAAGAGGCAGAGGATTGTCTGGCTCCAGAGCCTGTGCTCTCTTAATGCTCATATTCACTCATACAACTATGAACTTTGAAGTCCATTGATTAATGGGTTGAGGCAGAACAAAATAAAATAAAATTATATTTTATTTGATCTCTAGTCTGTTCAAATCTGTCATTGATAGAATGCAGTGCTTTATATTAAAATAATTCAAAGGAGTTAGGAGACCATTATGACCATTTTGTCCCTACCTTTTTCACTTCAAATCATTTTCATAGGCAGGAATACCACATGTACATTCTATTGGCATGTAAGAGACATATAAAAGGTTTATTTTCATATCCCCAGTATACTAGTTTTGAAATATACTCTTCTGTGGTGTTTTCCTAATTTCTCATTTCCAATTACATTCATGTCATTAATAATAACATCTTTATTCTTTATTCAGTTAAACATTTGCATAATGTTCTTTACAATTAAACATTTGCATAGGTATTTTGGATTGCACAATGTACTAAAAGTCTTTAACACTATATATGAAAAGGCATATTTCATTTGTCTAACTTAAAACTATAAAGTTAAGAAAATTCAGAAGTGATCTTGAAATTCTTTTTAAAAAACACTGAATAGATTTAAGGAAAAATGTTATATAAAAGCCACCTATTCTTTCAGCTTTGGCTGGCAATCTTAGATTTTAATGTACCTGACACTAGATTTAGTTTATAACACTATGGCAAAGTTAGGAGCAGCTTTCTGGTATTCAAATATTCTTTATTTTTTAATTTAAATTTGTTAATTGAAGTAATATAATTTTGAGACTCAAATTCAAACCAAGTATCCCTGGGTGTGTTGTATATCAGATTATAGGCAATAAATGATCACCAGTTCAAGGCAATAATTGAATATCTTCAGTCTACAAATTTAAAATTAATATGTAGGAACAAAGGAAAAGACCTTCACACATCAGTCTGAATCTCAGTACCTCCCTTAGTGATATCATCTACTCTTCCAGCTATTCCTACCTCAAATCTGAAATTCTAGTCCTGACCTCTCTTGTTCAGCCTCACATCTTGTACTACCTACTGAAAGTTCTTAATATTTCTGCTTGAATAATTCACTTCACCTCACACTCAAATTATTTTGAACTGAACACATCACCTTTCCCATTAAACCAATCTCCCTTTTGGGTTTCTTTATTTCTATAAAAAGTATCTTTATTCTTCCAGTTATCAAGGCCCCAAATAATTAAGGGATTTTGGGCTCCTATCTCTACTCCCTTCCCACCTTGCCCATTGTCAATTACCAAGCCTTGTCCATTTATTATGTTATTTAATGTTTCTTACATCCATCCCTTATTTTTTCTACTGCCACTTTCCTAGTTAAGGCTTGCAGTATATCTCTTAGGCTTATAATATCTCATACTAAGTATTCTTCCAAATTACTTAGATCATTTGCGTGAGCTATTCCTACAAAATTGGTTGCCTCATTTTCTGCTGCTGGGATCTGCTTACTGTCAACTGTACTAACATCAAATACTTCTCTGGGTCCTCTCCAGCATTGTTGTCCTTAGCTGGTTTTCTTTTTTCCAATCTTTTGAGGCTAGCAGCTACAATGGAGTGTCTAGATTCCTTCTGTTTTTCTATTCTCTGCAAATCTTGTAGCAGAGCTCATCTCTCTGGCAGTACAATCTCTGATCCAGAATTCTCTCTTTGCCTTAGATCCCCTTTGTTTAAAGATTGCTCCTTCTGAATTACCGGAGGAGTGAGCAATGGTCTCAGAGATAGATCTTTCTCTCTCCCACCCATAATTCCCCATCCCCTACACCTAATCATAAAGTTAGACATACTTTCCCAAGAGACTACTGACATGCACTAAAGTCCACACAGGGCCCCCAGTTGACCGACGAATTAATCTCATTTGGCACTTTACGTGAGGTAAGAATTGCTGCATTCAGGTTTAATATATAGGGGGATGAGAATCATTCACCAGAGAATTAGTCAAAGGAACAGTTTTGAGGAAAGAAGCCAGACAAGGGCAATCAATGTTAACCTTAGGAAGAAATCATTTGTTAAAGAGGTGAGCAGAATTAAATATAGTGTCATAAAAAAGGATAGAGGTCAGGCCGGCCCGGTGGTGCACTGGAGAGTGTGCCACTTGGGAGCACAGCAGCGCTCCCGCTGAGGGTTCGGATCCAATGTGGAGACCAGTTCCCGCTCACTGGCTGAGCGCAGTGCAGGCCCAACACCGAGGGTTGCGATCCCGTTGCCGGTCCCCAGTACGGGCGTGACACCGAGGGTTGTGATCCCGTTACTGGTCAGTAAAAAAGACAAAAAGGAAAATGAATAAAAATTTGCTTTAAATGGATTTATTTTATGCTTAAATTTTGAGTAATGCCTCTGTTCTATAACATATAGAGTATTCCTTCATTTGTTAAACTAGTGTACCTTCTTTTTTTTTTTTTTTTTTACCTTTTCGTCTTTTTTCATGACCGGCAACGGATCGCAACCCTCAGTGTCGCGCCCATACCGTACCGGGACCAGCAACGGGATCACAACCCTCGGTGTTGCGCCCGCACCTCGCTCAGCCAGTGAGCGGCCGGTCTGTATGTGGGATCCAAACCCTCGGCGGGAGCGCCACCGCGCTCTCAAGCAGCGCACTGTAGCAGTGCGCCACCGGGCCGGCCCTAAACTAGTGTACCTTCTGATTTCATTCTCAAGTATTTGGTTTATTTTAAAGATTAAAAAAGTTAAGATGCACTGGGTTTATTTATATACTGGATGTTATCCAGATCCTATATGATGTTACAGAGGGCAAAAATATCATATTGTATTCATCTTTATATTTCCAGCACCTAGTAAAAGTTCACAGCCCACAGTAGGCACTCAATAGATGCTTATTGAATGAAAGAGCCCTTAACTTCTATAGTGCTTTACAATTTTCAAAGTAGTTTCATACATGTGATTTCATATAATCCCATAGTATCCCTCTGAGCTATTTATAATACATTTTTCAGGTGAGAAAATAGATTCAAAAGAGGAAAATGCTTTTCCAGGTTACAAAGATTTTTTTTTTTTTTTTTGTCTTTTGTCTTTTTTTTTCCGTGTCCGGCAACGGATCGCAACCCTCAGTGTTGCCCCCGTACCGGACCGGGGACCGGCAACAGGATTGCAACCCTCGGTGTTGCTCCCGCGTCCCGCTCAGCCAGTGAGCGGGAACCGGTCCGTATGTGGGATCCGAACCCTCGGACGGGAGCGCCGCCGGGCTGGCCCCAGGTTACAAAGATTTTGAATCCAAAATCTTCTTCCTTCTGGTTTGGTTTAATCTAGTTGCAATGTCTTCTTTCAATAATAATAATAATAATAATAATAATAATAATAATAATAATAATAATAATAATAATAATAATAAAAGAGTATATTTTAAATTACTACACACCAAGAGACATACAGACAATTTAGAGGTTAACTGTAGGTTAGTCTGCTCCGCACCACATCTCCTTTGGGGTACTAACCACTGCCACTCACAGTATTCTCCTCTGGTAACTGGGATAGGAAAGTGATCCATTTTAAGCCAATAATAGTACTCTGACCACAGTATTTCTCTACAGTGAGGGTATGATCCAAGCAATGTCAATCTGAGTACTTCTGTAGGAATTTTCAATTTAGAGGTGATTGTCCTTTGAAGTCTCCGAGGCAGAAGGATATAAAGTTGGGTCTGCTATGAGCATGGAGAAAGACTATCTGTAGTTGGAGAAAAATGAAACAAGCCCACTGTGAGATGGGGAGATACAGAGCCCCCAGACTGATCATGCCTAATGGGTCAGTTCCAACCAAGCTATGTTGAACTATATGAAATTGCCATTTTTTGTAGGTCACAATGGCTAAATATTTTCATTTCACTCAACATAACATACAAGTTAAAACACTACTGTCAGTCTTATCCAGGATCTTTTTCTTTAAAATTTATTTATTAATATTATTATTTTTTTACATTCTAAGATGTTGTTGTGGAGCAGTTGAGGGGCGGGGGAGAGGGGAAAGGGGAAGGAAATAGGGTGGGAGAAGGAGGAAGGAAGGAGTGGTTGAGGCCCATGGCACCCCCTTCTTTTCTGTAGGGGAGACCAAGGGGCTTCCAACAGTGGCTCAGTGGTCTGTGTGCAGATATCAAGGGAGTGTGGCTGAAGCCCTCGGCCCCCAACCACCCCAGCTCAGGAGCCCAGGGCACTTCCTGCTGTAGCTCAGTGGTCGTCACTGGGTTGGTTGTAGGTGTCAGGTGGGTGAGGCCGAGACCCTTGGCCCCCCTACTACCCTGGCTCAGAAGCCTGGGGTGCTTCCTGCAGTGGCTTGGTGCTCATTGCCGGGTTGGTTGTAGATGTCAGGCGGTATGGATCAGGCCCCTCATCCTTCCCCCTCCCTGACTTGGGTGCCCAGGGGGCTTCTGGTCCTTCTAGGTTTTATAGGTGTTCTTTGGTGGTGTTAGACCTTTACTAGTTAATATCAAACTTTGTCTCTGGTCTGTGGGTATTTTGACTCTGCATTGGAACTAATTTGTTGTTCTTTGCTTACTTCTAGAATGAATGGGGGAACTTCCTGTGGGGACCAGCACTTGAGCCCTGTATTTGAGCTAAATTGCTGCTTTGCTGCTGATTCCCTGGGGAAGGCATTTTGTGCAGCCCAGGTTTTAATTGTTGACCTTGTATATATTTCAGGGTCTTGTGAGGTTTGGTACACCTGGGTTATGTGGAAACTCTGGTCTGGGCCTGAGACTTTTCAGCAAAGTGCACCCCCTGATAATCTGTATTCCTGACCAGTCTCCACTGAGTGGTCCTGCTGTGATTGGGGGCAAATCAGCTGTCCATGCTGTGCCCCAGTGTTCCCCCAGTGGGCCCATCTCCCTCACTGCCCATACTCCAAACACTTCCCATGGGACAGACCATGTGCTAGTCCCTTGCAATGACTTACCATCCTCTGAGTGGCTCGTTTCCTCAGTTGTGGCTCCACTTCTGTGTGGGTCCATGGGAACCCTGTTAGTAGTCTTGCTGCCCTGGTGGCCACCAAGGACCTCTTCTCCCCTGCCACCTCCAAGCAACTTCATATGAGGGGAACAGCTGCGACTATTGCCAGTTCTTGCTCTGTGCACTCATCACCTCCAGCCTTGAAGTGGTCGGGGCTCAAAATGGTGGGAGTGATCCTTTCTCTCATCATGGCTTTTCCTGCCTTCATGAACTCTGTAGTTCTCTCCTTCTCTTCCCCTGAGCTCTAGAGGCCCCAGCTTGGCTGTTGTTCCTTTTTAATAGTTGTAAATTGGTTGATTTGTGGGAAAGAGTGATGCTTGGGACTGTCTGTTCCACCATATTGACTGGAAGCCTTATCCAGAATCTTAAGAGATTTTTCCAGCCCAAGCCTCCCTTGAGGAAAATGAGACAGTGAAGTCCTACTGATGTCAAAGAACTAGCTCCAGGTTAGTACTAATGCTAGGTAATGCAGGATTTTAAATATTTCAGCCTCTAAAATTTTAAGTTAGTCGTTTTCAAATTTTGTAAAGCAGTTGCTTTTCATTGCTTGTTTTATTTTTATCTTAAGGTTTTTTCCCTTGTTAAACCTAGAGATATAGGCTGTCTAACTCAAAGCAGGCAAATTTACTTGTTATAAATTTTCTAGGAAAAACAATCTCTAGGTTTTGACTAAAATCATAAACTTTCAAAACAAAAGAAATAATCTGACACAAGTTAAACACGTCACTTTTGAAGGCAAATTCACATATGTAAACTTCCAAGTACTTTTTTTTCTTTCTATTAGATCTTCCAGAAGAACTTCACCCACTTCACTGTGTACAAGGAATACCTGGAGTTGCTTTTTAAACATGCAGATTCCTGATCTCTACCACAGACCACTGAGTCAAAGTCTTTGGGAGTGGGTCTAGGCATCTTCTTTCTAACGAGCTTGTTGGGTGTTCTTGTACACAAAAGTTGCAGTAGTGCCTTAAGTATTGCTATTCTCAGGGATTCTGTCATTTACTCTGCTTTTCAACAGTGTTGAGAACACATTCCTATAAAATCACCAATTGTCACAATTACCAATGCGCTGTGATGTATCACTCAGGTGTATTGGGTTGGGAAGTGATTAGGAACCGGTGTTCTGCACATAGGTTGACTCATCAGCTCATTCATTAGGGTATCACCTACATGTGTATGTATATCCTGCTGAAATCTTTGTCCTAACAACACAGTTTCTAAAGAATGACTGAATATTTCTATCTCAAACCCCAGGTATCTTCAACTAAGCTCATTATTATTGTTTTCCTTAAATCTGCTTTGCCTTCTTTATTATCTACTTCAGACAATGGTACTATAAGCCATTTGTCTGATTAAGCTGGAAAACTCAGAATTGTCTACACTTCCGTGTTTTACCTCTCATCTAATTAGTCACCTAGTCATGTTGAACCTACTTTTCAAACATCTCTCACCCAGATTAGTGTTCTTCTCATAATCCTCATTGCCTTGGTGTCCTTTTTAGTTTTCTTTTTGGGGGTGAGGGTAGCTGGCCAATATGGGGACCCATACCATTGACCTTTGGGGTCCTCCTTTAAATGCTTGTCTTCTCTTCTGCGCTTTTGAAATAGCCTTCTAGAAGGCTTCCCTGTCTCTAGTCTCAAGACTTCTGTAGTCCATCTTTCACATTGTCATTGGAAATAAATTTCTAAAATGCAATTCAGATTTTGCCAGTCCTTCCAAGAGGGCTCTCCATTCTCTCTCAAATAAAGTCCAGTTCAGTTGCATGGCACACAAGGCCCTTATTGATCTGGTTTAACTTTTCAGTACTGTCCTAGGGCAGTTCAAAGGGCCCTCAAATAATCCTGAATATACTATCAACAAAAAGATGCACTTTTTTTTTTAATGGAGGAAGGAATATTTACTTAGGCTCTGCTATAATCCTCAGCACTGCTGAAATATACTATCAACAAAAAGATGTACTTTTTTTTTTTTTTAATGGAGGAAGGAATATTTACTTAGGCTCTGCTATAATCCTCAGCACTGCTGTCATCTTTCCTAACCCATCCTTAATGTTTTCTCTAAGAGGTTATACTATTAACTCACATACTTTGGTCTCAAACTTATTTAAATGAAATTATCCCTCTATTCCAGTAGCAGTGTGAAAACCCTAGAGCTTATTTCTCAGCTGCTGAAAATCTCTTCCTTACCTCTTCTCTGAGCTAGATAGGTTTGTATTTGATCCAACCGATCCAACCTTACTTCCAAGTTGCTTTTCCCTATCAATCCTTTATGAAACACAGCAGGTTTCAAGACTAGACCTGTGTGGTTGCTGAGTATGAACACCTTGTGTCTCTATTCCACTAAAAACTTTAAAAGAAATGTTCTAATCTTTCCAAGCTGCTCCCTAGCTGGGCTATAAAGTCCTTTCGTTTGCATTTGGGAATAAGGTGAATTATTTACTTTCTTAGCTGTGAATAGCTAAGAATTAGCCCCTAGCATCATTGAAAACAGCCTGAGATCACTTAAGTTATCATTATTCTTAAAATCCAGCAGCACATTAAAAAAATTAATAAATTACACATTCAGAACAAGAATTTTGACAACCTCATGTGTCAATCCATTTTAATGATTAATAAACCCACTGTCAGAAAACATTGCCATTGATAGCATGACTTCATGTTACAGGCTAGGCCTGTTTCATCTTGTTTTGTCATTAATGTACACGGCCACTGTTGGTCACTGTCCTGTTATTAAAGAACATTTCCTTCATCCTTTCTATAATTACATCTTCTAATATTCTTTTTTAACTTTATACTCATCTTATAGTTCTCATGTCAGTTAGGTTCTAAGACCTCCACATTTCTCCTAAAGTGGTGGCTGTCAGAAAGTGTCATGATAGAGGTTTCACTAGCCCTGAACCCACAAGGAAGGTGCCTGTTGGTCCTTCCACTCCAGATTTCAATTCCACAGATCAGGAAAAAGGTGCAGTGCTTCATTGCTCGTTCATGGTTAGCTTATTATTCACTTTGACCTTACATCTTTTTGCTAACACCATTTCATATAGCCACAGTTCCTGTCTTACTTTTCTTTTCGAAACTTTGGTTTGTTGTTGTTTTATGTCATACCTGTCGCCCTCAATGCTATATTCTTTGTTTCTAATACTTCTCTAATTGTCTAAGGTCATTTTGAATTCCAACTCTCCATTATGATTAATGGTTTTCCATGACCATATATGTTTGGGAGCATTACTTCTGTCTTCTCAGGTTCTCACAGGGAGTATTAGACACTAGGCCCACGACAATTTACTTATTTAGGGAGGGAATTTCACCCACATAGCAACAAACTTGAAATTAGTATTAATTTCAAAAGTATGATAATAATAGTATGGTTATCATTATTACTTTTAAAGAGTTCTTTCTTTTACAGATACATTCTAGAATACTTATGAATGAGAAGTTATGATGTCTGGAGTTTGTTTTAAAATCATCTGGAGGGGAAGGGGATTGGGTGTGGTTTGAAGGTATAGCTGAAACAAGGTTAGCATGAGTTAATAAATTTAGAAACTGGGTGATGAGATCTGATTCTAAGTCCCTTTGATTCCAAAGCTCATACAATGTTATCAGGTGGGACCCCCAAACACCATTAATCACATCACTGTATTTCTGGGTCATCTCTAAATGAAGTAAAGTAGTGATTTCTGAAAATGACCTATTATGATGCACTCTTCTTGTCTTCTGCATTTGAGTGTATCTTTTCCCTTTGGGTGGCACTCTGTAGTAGCTCAGGCCACTCTCACGACTGACTGACATGGTCCACATTCAAGCAATTTCTCCTTTACTTTGCAGGTGCAGAGATTTATACCCCTAGCCAAAGCCTCTGAGTTGCTGCTGATGCTGTGTGGCTTAGTTTGTTGAGACTGGTAGTGATTCCCAAAGTCTTCAAATGGCCACTTGTGGGAGTGTTCCACTGGAAGCAGCTAGCTACCATTCCCCCGACAGAAAAATCCTCTACTGAGCTTTCTACTAGTTCTCAAATCTGCATTGCAAGTTGTCCACTCATCCGGAAGTGGATTTATCATGAAATTTTATTGAAGCTTAAGTTTCAGGGCCCATGACTTGTCTAGGCTTCTTCCAAGACCCCAGCAGTATGGTTAATTAGTATTGAGAATTCAGAGTACTTTAGTGTAGTTTCTGCCAAGAAAACTTGAATTGTCCTGAAATCTTATACCTTATTTATGACAAAACTTTGATATTTTCCAAATTTTACAACAATTCTAAAATATAGGGAAGAAATATTATGGATTATGTCATAAAATTAATTAGTAAAAATACTCTGTTATTTTTCTGGATTTTGGGATATTTGTGGTATTTATGTTTTTCAAAACTTGTAAGTTGTGATTTCTTTTCTCATTCTCATGAATATTCATTTTTGAACCTAATTGTCTTTATTCATAATTTTGTATTCTTTTTCTTAAAAGGGTACTCCTAAATTCCATTGGCTTCTGGCATCATAAAACCTGAACCCATCCTTGTATCCACCCTGTTTTCTCAGCATCATTTGTATACTGAACTGTTTTTGTCTTCCTGAGAGAAGATGAGAGAGTTGACAGAGTTCCCCAAAAGCTTTCTAGTCCTTTTTCTGTCTTGGGAGGAAGGGGAACTCACCCAGAAAAGTCAGCTGAGGATGTTGATCCCAATGGAGCCAGGCAGTAGCACACCAGTGTTCTCCTGCTTCCACTTGTCTCATAGGCAGGGAGCTGTATCATCACAGATTTAACCTCTTTTATCTGAGACATGTATGTTCAGGTCTGAGCCACATTACTGGCTGTGAGAACTGGCTTCTTAGTATGCTATGCACACTCACACATCCAGTAACTCTAGTTCCTCTGGAGGGGTGGGGCACATGCCCTGCCATCTTAATGAGATTTATGGTATCTCCTCTGTAAGCCTCCCCCTTAGCGGAGGCCATCTGTGTGTACTCTTCAGACTCCAGCCTCCCATTAGTAGAAAACCTGGCTACTATGTTGTGATCCCTAGTATTGAGGGCACAAATGACTCTCATAGTACTTGGAGTCCATGATGTTTTCTACCAGGACACAGGTGCATTCACAAATAGACTCTTGCAGTCCTTGAGTTACATCATAACTATTGCTAGACTGTCCTCAATGCCAAGTAAACTTTGGGTATAGTAACTTCAATTTTCGAACTGAAAATTAAGAAATATAGTGGGAAAATTTTGAGTGTCTGTATTAGGACTGTAGAAATACATACTTAAAATCTGAAGTGTCTAAAAAATCTGGAAAATATGTAATTAAAGAGAAGTTTGCTGGTGTTTTAAATGACCCCAGGTTGCTGTGCACTTTAAGTTTGTCCAGCTGCTCTTTAACTTCATCTCTTCCCTTGCTGTCAGATTAGCAACGGTCATTTCTTGCTACTGTCTATGAGCCTGCCAGTTAACAGCCTGTCTTCATAGGATAGCTAGTGGTCTTGAGAGTGAGTCTGGAGCCAGGATGTTTGGATGGGAATCTGATGGCTGCCACATAAGAGATATGTAACCTTGGGCAAGTTACTTAGCCTTTCTGCTCTTCAGTGTCCTCACATTTGGAATGGCAGATAATAAAAGTACCTACTTCATGAGGATGTCATAAGGATTAAGTAAAACGAAAATGCTAAAACAGTGCTTGAAAAATAATAGGTGCTCAATAAATTTTTGTTATTGTCATTCTCTTTCTTATTTGTTATTTCAAATCTGCTAAGGACTTGGAAACCAGACAATGAAGTGTATTTAAACTCTAAGTAAGATAAAATAAAATGGTCTTTTAATGCCTAACCAAAAAGTAATGTGCCTAACTCAAACAGTAATGTGTTTGAGCATTAGTGCAGCCATCCCACTCAGACAGAAAAAATCTTTAATGAGGCATCATTCTGTTAAGAAGGGTTGCTTACCTGACCTTCTTCCTCTGATTAACATAATCTTCACTTGGATTATCAGTCTAGACAGAGAATTTTAATGTTCTACAAAAGTATTCTTTAATTCAAGTCCTTATAATGAAAACAAAAAGATGAAAATGGCTCAGTCTAAAATATGAGCATATAACTTACAAGTATCTATATTAAGCATAATGATACCCACAACAAATTTTAAATAATATTCTGTGTGGTTCTGATGTTGATGTCTTATATTCTATGTCCAGGAACTGGTGACACCCTTAGTCAGTAGTGGATGAAGGAAATGTCTCTGTCTTCATTCAGTTTAGATCCTCTTTCATCATACTGGTTTTCACAAGCTTCGGCAGTTTTGTTTTATTAATTCTGGCTATTCTTCCCACTTGTTTGTCCACAGCAGACCCGTGTAATACTGAAACTTTCAGGGCATGATTGGCCTTGGACTAATTCTGAGACAATGTCTTCTGTCTCTGACATGGAAGTGAGTGGAGATTATAATGCCTAGCACATAGCAGTCTCTTAACAAATATTTGTTAAATAAATGAATACTTGCTTTAGTTTTTAGTGGGAAGAGAATAATACACATGGTCTAGAATAATTCCACCCAAATTGCATGGGAATCATTGACCCTAAACTATTGTGTTTCCTCTGCCACACTATCAAACATCATCCTGGCTCGTCCAGCCAGGACTTGTATTGTTTGATGCACACATGAAACCATACGTACACGAGGCCAGATATATGCGAACTGTGTGATACTTGTTCTGGTAGGTGAGAGGTCTTTTTTGCTTGGTTTGACTGGATGGGTAACATAGTTAGATTGCAGATAAGAGAGCAGCTAGTGTAGTTGTTAAGCATATTAAAATCTGTTTAAATTGAATTTCTTATTTTGCTTGAAATCCTAAACTCTTATTTGTCTATGGTCAGTCTTGTTTAGATTAATTTAGTCTCTTAAAGTTTACAAGCATTAAATGCACTAATCGTGATGTTTTTACTAAATTTTCTATACTAGAGATCATATTATGCTTTCAAACATCCGATAAAGAAAAAGAAAAGGGAGCAGTTAAGAAATAAGTGACCCAAAATCAGGACTAAACTCAAAACAAGCTTTAAGGTTTGCCATGAGTAAAAAAATTTCAAATTTAGTTGCTCCATCTAGTGGTGAATTGTTATATGATTTTAGTGAAGAGATGAGATTTTAGTTTTTCATGTTGAGGATTTTACTCAAATGTTTTTCCTGGTAAGTAGAAAAAGTATTTAATAGATTTACTATCAAATTGTGTCACTTAAATTAACAGAAAATTATTCCATATATAGAAAACATTATAACTTAATGAATCTAAACAGACTTAAGGACATATCTGTAACCAACTCAAATTTCAAATAATTATTTCTTCCTTAGTCAGTCTAGGACCTAGCATCAATATCAATATCTATATCTATATATAATCTATATCTATATGTTATTCAGAAAATATAAGAAGGTTTAGGTCTATCCTGTATTAATAGGAGAGAAATGTTAACAGATCAGCCTTTCTCCAGTTAAGAGCATTTTTTTTGACTAAGGTGTTAATATGGCTTGAAAAATGCTCCGAGTTGTGTGCAAAATATCAGCCTAGTCAAAAGATATTTAGAAATCAAGATTACATGTTTACCCGAATGTAATAAACTGTTGTGGTTAATGATGGTCTTTAGGCAAGGTTACTTGGGTTTAAATTCTGGAAAGCACTTATTAG
This sequence comes from Galeopterus variegatus, assembly GCF_000696425.1. Lineage (NCBI taxonomy): Eukaryota > Metazoa > Chordata > Mammalia > Dermoptera > Cynocephalidae > Galeopterus > Galeopterus variegatus. The sequence goes on from NW_007731649.1 coordinate 111,824, forward strand.
CTATGTGACCTTTGTGTCTTGGTTTCTTCATCTATAAAATGAAAATAATACTACCTCTTTCACAGAGTTGTGAAATTAAATACTGTATGGAAAGCATTTGGAACTGTACCTGACATAGAATAAGTACTCAATAAAATTGTCCTTGTATCATTACTGACTTCATTTCATATATCTGTAGATTTCTTGGTGTTGATTTGGTGTATAATTCAATTTTGCCAAGTAGTTAGGCATCATTTTGGAAAGCCATTGAAAATCTTGCTTGTCTGACTCAGTGAAGTGTTCCCACTCTGGGAGGGACTTTTCCTTGCATTATCTTAAGTGTAACAGCAACCCAAATCCCATTCTGCAACATTATATATATGGTCAATCATTCACTTTTCAAAGTCAGCTTTCTTTCCAAGAGTTTTAGCACTCAATTGGAAAGCAGGGATGGTATGCTTGCTTTTGGACATGCCCAAGGTCTGTTTATTTCCTCCTCAGAATTTCAGAACCATGGTTTGGCTTTAGTGTTTTCTGATGGCAAAGTTTGATCAGAAAAAGTGAAATGACAGATTTCATGAGTCTACTTGCATGCATATTACAGGAGAATAGCACACTGCGTTGACCATGTTAGACTACATTTTTCATAGTTCTTGGAAGAGTGTCTGTCATGAAAATACCTCCCCTTTTCCAGGATCTAATTGCAGGTTCCCTTAAATATATCTGAGAGTGCTTAAAAGCATAGTCTATGGAGTTGGAGTACTTAGTTTTAAATCTTAGCTTCGCCAATTAACAGTTGAATTATTTAGTCATAAAACCAGTGTAAAAAAATGTTGAGTTACCTTGGGCAGATTATTGACCTCTGTGATCCCTTGTTTGTTCATTTTTAAAAGAGAAATAAAAGAATCTATCTCAAAAGTTGTCTGCAAATTAAATGAACTAATAGTTATAAAGCATTTAAAATAGTGCCTGGTATGTAGCAACTGCTATGTAAGAGTCAGTTGTTACAGAGTTATTATCTGTGGATGGTCTTTATTCTGTGGAGCATGAAATTTTGTATGCAAATTCAACAGAATCTAAGGAAGAGATTTATTCTTTCACCTGTTTGTGACATTTTTCTGTATACTCTCTTCTCGACTGTGGTCTTTTTTCCTTTCTTTCTGTCTTTTTGGTTGTAGCTTGCTAGCTTGACTGTAGTCTTGAATTTTCTTTGCCTCTTCCCAGTCTTTTACTTCCAATTTTTCTTCTTAAATGGTATTGTTCACTTTAGAAACTCTTTTCTCCTCTTAATACACTTTTTTTCTAACCCTTTCATTTCTTACCAGGGAATTCCTCAAGGACATAAACTGTGTTTATTCTCTGTATTTTTCCAATGCCTTACAGAGAGCTAGATCCATAGTAGGTACACAAGAGAGATACATGAATAAAATATACAGAAAGACTAGCTTGTATTTGCACCTGAAGTTTGTGATTTCCCTAGAAAAGTAAACCTACAATTATAGTAATAATTTTCATTTACTTAGCAGTTATTAAATGCCAGGCACTGTACTAAGGGTTTTGTATAGCACAGTCTCATTTAGCGGCATCAACAATTTTTGGTGGGGCAAATCCTTTCAGTTCCTCTAAAGAAAATTTTTTAAATTGACAAATGAAATTTTTATATATTTATCATGTACAACATGTCATTTTGAAATATGTATACATTGTGGAATGGCCATATCAAGCTCATTAACATTTGCATTATCTCACATACTTTGTTCTGAGATCACTTAAAATCTACTCTTAGCAATTTTCAAGACTACAATACACTGTTATTAGCTACGGTCACTATGTTGTGCAATAGATCTCTTAAACTTATTCCTTCTATCTAACTGAAATTTTGTATCCTTTGACCAACATCTCCTCAACCTCCCCCACCCTTAGGCCCCTGCCAAACTCCCAGCCCCTGGTAACCACCATTCTACTCTCTATTCTATGAGTTCAACTTTTTAAGACTTTTTAAGATTCCACATATAAGTGAGATCATGTGGTATTTGTCTCTCTGTACCTGGCTTATTTCACTTAACAAAATGTGCTCCAGGTCACCTTTGTTGCAAATGACAGGATATTCTTCTGAATAATATTCTATTGTGTATATATACCAAATTTTCTTTATCTATTCATCCATTTATAGACACTTAGGTTGACTCCATATTTTTATTGTAAATAATGGTGCAATGAACATGGGAGTGCAGATACTTTGACATACTGATTCCATTTCCTTAGAATACCTACCTAGTGGTGGGATTGCTGGATCCCTATTAATTTCAATGTACAAATTAGGAAGTTGAGTTTCAGAAAATATAAATTACTTGCCCAAGGTGTCACTACTAATGACCAAAGAACCTTTCTTCTGAAAGAGTCCCCTATTGGTTATCGGACAGCTCCTTCATTTTTTATTACTCCCGGTATGTCAGATGAGGCCACAGTTCTTTGTTCTACTATCTCTTGCAAGCAAGCACCTTTGCTGAACTTTCCTTTGAGATGGTTGCAAGTTCAAAAACTACAAGAACCACACAGAGAACATCATAGAATGAGATGTTTGTTGTATGAGAAGTACAGACTGTGTCTAAAATGGAGCAAATCTAACTTAACTCCAGCCCAAAATTGCCAGTCAGAAAAACAGACACAATGTTGACATATATTCTCATTTTTCATGAGCAGCTGGAAATCTTGAGTTTTATATGTAACTTCTTTTTTTTTTTTTTTTTTTTTTTTTTTTTTTTTTTTTCCTTGCCCGGTAGGGGGTCCCCACCCCTGGGTGTGG
>NW_007731649.1:114786-122231 GCF_000696425.1 Galeopterus variegatus
TCTCATTTTTCATGAGCAGCTGGAAATCTTGAGTTTTATATGTAACTTCTTTTTTTTTTTTTTTTTTTTTTTTTGTCTTTTGTCTTTTTCCGTGTCCGGCAACGGATCGCAACCCTCAGTGTTGCCCCCGTACCGGACCGGGGACCGGCAACGGGACTGCAACCCTCGGCGTTGCTCCCGCGCCCCGCTCAGCCAGTGAGTGGGAACCGGTCTGTATGTGGGATCCGAACACTCAGGCGGGAGCGCCGCCGCGCTTCCCAAGCGGCGCACTATCCAGTGCGCCACCGGGCCGGCCCATTTTATATGTAACTTCTGAATTCAATCCTGAATTTTAAATGTTGTCCCAGAGTTTGAAAGAACCCTGTGTAGGCCACACAAAACAGACCTATGGGCCATATCTAGCTCTTGGGCACCAGTTTTTAATCTCCTACCTACACACTAAAAATAGCTGAAGCCCTGGTTTCTCTATTCTGAAACTAAGCCCCAGACCCAATGGCATGCACAGGTGTGAGCTGCAAATAGTTGTCACCAGCCTGGGAACTTCATGGCCTATATCAGGACAGAGGCTTTTCTATCAGCAAATGGATTGTTGTGTAGAATTTTAAAAATCTTTTTGATACCGGCTCTGACTGGGAGCCTGATTATTTTTATCATTAGTAAACTCAAGCAAACGCTTGACTTGGAATACTTCCCTGTCTGTTTAGAATTCTTAAACAGTCATTTTTTAATTGTAATTCTCTGTGTAGAAAAATGACTGTGCATAGTAATTCATTTGATGGGGTGAGACAGAATAGAAATAACTGAATCTCTTAGAAGATTAAATATAAAAAGAGCTGGAGAGAGAGAGAGAAAAAATGAATATAGAACAGCATGCTGGTTCTGGCCACTACTTTAGTAGGCTGGCTTTCTTCTAATCAGCCTAATTCTCTAACTGCTGAGGCTGTACTCCAAGTTCCATGAGGGTAGGGACCTTGTCTGTCTTGTCACAGCAGTAACCCCAGGCTCTAGTGCCTTGCCTTAACACAAAATAGGGGTTCAATAAATATTTGTTAATGAGCTTGATGTTTCAACTTCAATGTAGTCCTGTCTCCCTCAATTTAGTATGTCCAAATCTAACTTGTTTCTGAGTCAGTTTCCTTCCAAACATCCCTGTTTCTGTAACTGCCACCATTATTTTCTCATTCACACAGGCTCAGAAGCTTCACATCATCTTTGAGTTTCCTCATTTCCCCCCATGCTGTCAGTCACCAGATCCTGTTAATCCTCTGTGGATAGTGTTGGTTATAGTCTGTCTCTCCGTCCTTCCCTGCCCCCTCCACATCACTAGCCCAAGCCCCTGTTACTTCACACCACAGGGACTATTGCAATAGTTGCTTAACTGTTCTCTTCAGGTCTTGTGCCTTCTCCTCCCTACTCTATTCTGTTTATTACAGTAAAACAAGTTTTGGAGGAGTTTAGCCCCTTGCAAAAGCTTTCAGGGGTTTCCCATTGTTCATTACTGGGCCTGGACTTAGCTTTTCATTGTAGACAAGCCATAATTTATTCACAATTAACACTCCAGTCTTAATTTCCACTATGCCACCAACCAAAGCCCCTGCTTTAGTCAGATTGGTTACACTGGTAGTTCCTTACAACACCAAGCAGAGACTTTCTTTTTCTTTTCTATCTTTCATATTTTCTAAACTTCTTCCAATTAAGTAAATCTTATCCCAAATTTCTGTTCTATACTAGTTTTTTCATAAAACAAATGCTTGTCTTTTTTTTTCTTTCCCCGTATAAGTTTCCCTGACATTCTAGCACATTCATTATATCACAAATATAAAATGTATTCCATATACTGTTTTGTAGAAAGGCAACAGAGTGCAATAGTCATAGACCCTGGAGCCAGGCAGCTGACTTCAAATGATTTCAAATCCTATCACTCACTGTCCTGGTGACTTCAGGCAACTAACTAAATCTCTCTGTGCCTTAATTATCTTATTTCTACATTGAGGATAAAAATAACGCCTATTTCACAAAATTGTTGAGAGAATTAAATGAATCACTGCATGTAAAACAATGCTTGGCACAGGGTAAGAACCAGGTAAATGTTAACTATCACGATCATCATCATGTTAATGTGTATGACATTTTTCGATAACTGATTTGTAAACTCTTTCAAATGAGAAGTTTCTGTATATCCTCTGCCTGGCACAGAGGAGACTCACTCAAAGTCAGTGTGATGCAAAGATTTATTTATGGTGGTCAGGAGACCAGGTGTATAAGATCAGGTCAGGAGACCAGGTGTGTAAGATCAGGCAGACCCCATTTGAGACTCCATTTGCCTATATGTAAAATGGAAAATTTTTTTCTTACATTTATATAGTGTATTAAGTTAAACTGTTTCAAGTACAATAACTCATTATTATCTGCCTATGTACCTCACATATGACATAATTTATATGAAGCATGATGGTGCAAACTACATTACCAAGGTACTCAGTAAGTGCTTTTTGATGAGCGGGATCAAATCTTCACCTTTCTTAATTTTTTTCCCTCCTAATGTAAACTCCATTTCAAAAGAATTAGAAGAATTTCTTTTTGGTGTTTTTAGTCAAAAATGTCCCAATTTTCTTAAGCACCCCCACCCTTCATTCCAGGGCACCATTATTCCCTTTAGAGTGGCCAGCAGTGAATGTGAATAGAGGCAGCTTGTTCTATAGTGTGCTGGTGCCTAGAAAAATAGTAGAGATCAAAGAAACTTCTTAAAATAATGTGTTCTGGGCTGGCCTGGTGGCGCACTGCTACAGTGCGCCGCTTGGGAGTACGGCGGCCCTCCCGCCGAGGGTTCGGATCTCACATACAGACTGGTTCCTGCTCACTGGCTGAGCGAGGGGCGGGCGCAGCACCCAGGGTTGTGATCCCGTTCACATACAGACTGGTTCCTGCTCACTGGCTGAGCGAGGGGTGGGCGCAGCACCCAGGGTTGTGATCCCGTTGCCGGTCCCGGTCCGGTCCGGGCGCGACACTGAGGGTTGCGATCCATTGCCGGACACGAAGAAAGACAAAAAGGAAAAAAAATAAAATAAAATAAAAAATAATGTGTTCTAACTCTTGTTCTAAAAATTTGGGTTTTTCTTGCCTACTGTTTATCAGGGTGATCAAAATCCCTTATCAGACGTAAAAAGAGACACCAGACTTAGAGAAAGAGGAGTAGAGTAAATAAGGTATATAGAAAATCAAATAATTATCATGGGAGAAAAGAAAATCAGGAACTAGAAACTGATATAACAATAAATGTATTAGATTAAAAAGAAATAGAAAGTGAAGCCATACAAAATGAATATGATATTTTTTTTTTGGTCAGGAAACTGTGACTTATTTAGTCATTGAGAAGCAGAATATTACCAAAAACATAGTGAAAATAATGAGTACAGAAGGGTGTATGATATGGCCAGCTGTGGGAATTTCTAGGCTGGCTTCTGTGCTAATTATTAAGTATCCCAGCTCTCATTCTATATTCAAACTAAGCATCCATAAACTTCTGTCTGTAGCAGGATGAGACATTGGAAGATATTCAAATACCAAAGTAGTTATGGAAATGGGAGGAACAAAGAATTCTTGAAAGTCTCTGGGTAGAGATAAAAGGAAAACAGAATAAAGAAGATCTCATTGCAGGGGCCTGTGACAGATCTCTAAATCAGAAAGTCAGGGAAGATGAAGTGGAGCAGAAACAAATCTCCAAATCCAGGGAGACGGCCTGTAGATTTCAACTACCCAGTTAACTTTCAGATACCTCACTCAGGAGAACAGAACTGGAAACACATAAAACATAAGTATAGTTCTCTCAGTAAATGATGCAAAAAAGAGTAGCAAGAATTTTGAAAATGGCCTTACATTTTAAGGAAGATTTTATAGACTGCCTGAATGTCTTAACCTGGAGAAGAACAATTCTGGTTTAGCCAAATTCTGAGTATGAAAATTATTCCAAAATGTTAGTAAACCAAAATTTCTTGCCTATAAATTTGTTGGGTTTAAGATATATGAGGGTACTTCAAAAAAAAAAAAATCATGGAAAGATCGTATTATTTTTTAATTCCATTTTTCCATAAACTTTTTGAAGTACCCTCATCTGAATCTTTATCTATATCTATATCTATATTGACAGATTTGTAGACTCAAAATTTAGAGGTCTCCATATGGTTTCTTATCCTCTTATTTGGCAGGTTCACAAGGTCTCTCAAGGCCTAGGCTTGGAATAAACACAGTTATTTCCTCTTCATTCAGACAAAATCTCAATGTCAAAATCTCAATGTTCAACGGGTAGAGAAATTGATTCCTTCTCTTAATGGAAATGACTGGGGAGAGTTTTATGTGGCCATTTAAAATCTATCATAGGTGTTTAACTCAATTACAAATAAGATAGGAGATATGAAAGAATTTGACTTAAATTAAAAACTGCTAAATTATTGCAAATTATTATTATGTAGCTGATCAATTGTTCCTTTCTTCCTCCAAAGTCTGCTTGGCATGTATCCTCATGAAGACAAGATGCTGCAGGCATACTGAGCCTGTTGGTGGGGTGTCTGGGGCCTTGGCCACGCCACTACCTTTTTGCTTTTTGCAATTCAGTATCTCAAGTATGTATTTGCTACCAATTCAGTGACATATAAAGCGTACTGAATTTCTGAAAGTATGTTTCTGTGTGCCATAAATACTCTGAAAGCTGGGACCTGAGCGCCGGAGTGGTTGGCCGGCGGGAGTGCGGGCCGGAGCCACCGAGAATGTCCTGAACTCCAGCATATGAAGTGACTTGAGGGTGTCATTCAGGTTAGCTGCTTTTACCAACCTAGGTGGCATGAGGTTGGCCCTTACCAAACTGCTAGCACTCTAGGGCCGGCCTGGTGGTGCACTGGAGAGTGCGCCGCTTGAGAGTGCGGCGGCGCTCCCACTGAGGGTTCGGATCCCATGTGGAGACCGGTTCCTGCTCACTGGCTGAGCGTGGTGCGGGCGCAACACCGAGGGTTGCAATCCTGTTGGCGGTCCCCGGTACGGGCGTGACACTGAGGGTTGCAATTCCGTTCCCGGCCAGTAAAAAAGACAAAAAGGGAAAAAAAAAAACCTGCTAGCACTCTTCAGCCCAGCACCTACTGATTGGTCCCATCTTGTCCTGCCATCATCTTGTTTACCAGGTTGACTTTTTGGTGAAGAGACTGTACAGGGCAGAAAAATCATTAATGTCTCTCCTGGCTTTTTTTTCTGAACAGTCCTGAATGCTGCCTCAGCAAATATAGGAGTGGGGGAAGAAAGTGACTATTTTCTTGCTTCCCAAATATACAGCGGAGGCTCACTCTGCTTCCACCATTTTGCAACATGAGACCCCTGGGTCACTGTTGCCACCACCAGATGGACTTTGGACTTCCCAGCCTCAGAAACTGTAAGCAGTGAATTTTGTTTTCTTATAAATCACCCAGTTTTGAGTATTTTGTTACAAGCAACACAAATGGACTAAAACAGCTACAATGAAGAGCATCTCTTAGAGGCTTTATATATTTTAGCTCTCTGTGTCTGCTCTCTCTGCTTCCACCATCTTGCAATGTGAGACCCCTTGGTCACTGTCGCCACCACCAGATGGACTTTGGACCTCCCAGCCTCAGAAACTTTTCTGCCATATGAGACCCCTGCATTGCTGTAAAGCCACCACCAAAGAAGATCATCACTGGATGTGTTCCCCGGACTTTGGACTTCCCAGCCACTGAAACTGATGGGAGAAATAGGACAAAATCTATTTCAGAGTCAAGGACCTCCAGAGCAGAAAAAAGAAGATACTGTTAATAGGGAGGCAGAGACTCGGCAGAAAACACACACCCTGTGGGGCCACCACTGTGTGATCCAGCAGCCAGGGCCAGAGTGCACGGAACAGAGAGAGGTTCCACACGGGAAATGGAAGCTCAAAAGAGACCACACACCCTGCGGTACCATCCCGTGATCCAGCAGCCCAGCAGAGTCCAAGCTGACCAGAGAGGAGGGTCCCTGGAGAGGCCCAAGACCCATGGCAACCACACACACAAGACACTAGAGGCCAACTGAGCAGTCACAGAGGCAGCCATACCAAATTGACAAACACAGCCACACCTTAGTTAGTCAATAGGGTCAAACCTGTGCACAGTGAAACCCCCTGCCAAAATGAATAAACATAAAAAAAAAGAAGCCAGAAATACAAAAAACCAAGAAAGTACACCACCAAAAGTTAATAAATCTCAAATTCTAGATTCTATAGAACAAGAAGCCCTTGAAATGACTGACAAGGAATTTCGAGTGATAATTCTAAATCTCTACCTCTAGCTGACCCTAAACACCCACCAGCTCACCGCCAAGGGAAAACTACTTACTGTGGTGCCTACGTCTTGCATACAAGACCCTTCCTACATTGGTTGAAACCCATCTTCCAGCCCTATCTGCCCCCTTCATCCCACACCTCTTGATCCGTCCCTGACCCCAACCATACTCGTCCTGCTATTCCTCCACCTCGAACCTACTCTCTAGTCGGGCAAGTAAGGGACCACGCAGAGTCAGGGCACCTTGACTTGGGTGGCATTAGGCTCCAGTCAAACATGAGAAGGGAGAGATTCTCTTAAACTTAGTCTAATGAATGATGCTCAGTCAAAAGCAACTCAAATCCTTCAGCTCCAGGGCTTTTATCTCTAGGTCTCAGTTCTGAAAAGGTCCATTTCACTATAAATTAACTGAGAAGTTACTATTTTTACTTGAGCAACCCAACCACTGTAATAATGCCCTGATAAAGACAGCAACAAGAATTTGAAAGTTGCACAGGGGAGCTTTTGCTTGGCAAACAGGTCTCCTGAGTTCTACAACCCAGTCCCCAACTAGCATATTCAAGACCAAAGTAAATGCTTCGACAGGCAGCTTGGAGTGGCATATATACTTGAGACTCAGTGAGTTAGAAATGTGATTCTTTTCTTCCCTAAGGAAGCTGCATGAAAAAAGTTCAATTAACTACTTCTGAGCACCCTTGCCAACTTTCTAGGTATCAACAACCTTACCACATTTTCCTCCTAAAAATCTGGATGTCTACGGGAGGAAAACCAAGGAAGCTAAAAATTGCTCCCCAAAGTTTAGATTCCTGCAATACCTATATCTTAACAGAGTTGCTACCTAACCACACAATGAATGTTGAACAGAGAAAGCATACCTGCTGTGCTCATAAGGATGCTGTCGGAGAAATCACAGAGAAAGAGATCTGGCTCTCGAGCTGGGTGCAAGTGAGTTCAAATCCAGTCTTCGGCAAGGGGAGGCAGTGCTATCCCACTGCCTCAGCAAGGAGGCAAACCACCACTGGTGAGCTACTCCTATGGACCAGGAACACTGAGATCGAACCACTGCTATAAAAACCCAAGAAAAATCAAAACCCACTAGTATAATAAAAATGACAATCATGAAAAGAA
>NW_007731649.1:123380-127732 GCF_000696425.1 Galeopterus variegatus
TGACACCACACCAAGGGTTGCGATCCCCTTACCGGTCACGAAAAAGACAAAAAAAAAAAAAAAAAAAAAAAAAAAAAGAAAATAGATAAGGGTATGAATGAACTCTGGGTAGGTTGGGAAACTGGGGTTAATCATCTTGGACAAAGATACAAGCTAAAGACTAAATCAAAGCTACACAGAAATCAAAGCTCATTACATTACAGTGGCAGCAAATGAAGAATTTCTACGTAGAGACCTAAGACCAGCTGTTCTCAATATCTACTCAGCTTTGCAGAGTGGAAACTGATTTGAACAGCAGCATGAGAGACTTAGATTATAGATGGAAGAAATTCCTGACAGTGAGAGTTGTTAATGTTAAGAAGTTGTAGAATCTTCTCTGGAGGTTTTAAAAATAACATGGCTCTTTATCTGCCTGGGATGACATTGTGATGCTGTCTGAAATAGAGAGATGGAAGATAATCACTCAAGGTCTTTTCTAGCTTAGGAATTTTTTATAACGCTGTCTTTTAAAATTTTTTTCAAAAGACAATTTTTTAAAGAGCTGTTTTAGGTTCACAGGAAAATTAAGAGGAAGGTACAGAGATTTCCCATATACCCTCTGCTCCCACATGAACAGCCTCCCCTGTTATCAACAACCCCACAACAGTGGCACATTTGTTACGATTGATAAAACTGTCTGGACACATCATTATTACTGAGTGTTCATAGTGTACATTTGGGTTAATTCCTGGTGTTGTACATTCTGTGGGTTTAGACAAATGTATAGAGACATGTATCCACCATTATAAGATCATACAGAATAGCTTCACTGCCCCCCTCCCCCAAGTCTTCTGTGTCCCCCTGTCTATCCCTCCCTCCCCCAACCCTTGGAAACCACTAATCTTTTTCCTGTCTCCAAAGTTTTACCTTTTCCAGCATGTCATATAGTTGGAATCAAATAGTATGAAGCATTTTTAGACTGATTTCTTTCACTTAGTAATATGCATTTAAATTTCCTCCAAGTCTTTTCATGGCTTGATAGTTCATTCCGTCTTATATTTCTGTTTTTGTCTTTTTTTTTTTTTTTTATGGTGGCTGGCCAGCAAGGGATCCGAGCCCTTGACCTTGGTGTTATAACACCATGCTCTAAGCAAAGCTCATTTCTTTTTAGCGCCAAATAATATTTAATTATCTAGACATACCACAGTTTATTTATTCATTCACCTATTGAATGACATCTTGGTTGCTTTCAAGTTTTAGCAATTATGAATAAAGCTGCTATAATCATCCATGTGTAGTTTTTTTGCATGGACATAAGTTTTCAACTCCTTCAGGACACTATTATTTTTAGAGAAAATTTTATCAAATTAATGAGAAAAATAAAATTGGAGACAAAAAAAGTAATGCAAAAAATGGTAAAATAATCAAATCATTAATTTCCTCTTGGGTCAAAAATGAGAAAGAAATGAAGAGACTAAAAACTTCAAGACATTATTTTAGAAATTGTTTTAAAATCACATAGTCCCTTGGTTGTTCTGGAACATTATGGTTGGAGCTCAACTGGTTGTCAACTAATAGAGGGCCCTGTGTTTCCCTTTCCGACCCAGAGTCTTTTAGTTTCTCCTAATTCACTTTAGAACTAATCTCATCTTGTAGAGTATTTTGTATATGTTTATAATTTTTTTATTGTGAACTTAAGCAAATGTGTAGAATAAAAGTTTCAAATGAACATTAGCTATGTACATCACTCAAAACTCACATCTGTCCTTTTTAAGGTTCGTTAGATACATTTTACCAATAGTGTTTTTTGAATTCCGCTTTCTTCCACATGGTTAATTTCATTCATGCTTTTTCATGTGTTGATGTATTCCCTGTACTTGCCACATTTAATAACACTTTAGCATGTCTCTGTGAATCCATAGATTTTGACATATGTAATAAGTGCAGTAGCTAGAGCTGAGTGGGAGAACGAACAGATGCCCTGGGAGCATCTGTGATGGGATGAAATCGTTACTACCTGAAGCCTGTTGCTGGAACCTCCTCATCCTGTTCTCCAGAGGTCCATTTGGTCCTTCCTTCCTTCAGTCCTTCTTTTTCTTCCTTCCTTCCTTCCTATTAAAAAGAGACTTGCATGAATTTAAAATTAAAGCATGTGTTCAGAGAATAACTCTAGTTGTGCTAAAGATAAGGAATATGACTAGAAAATAAAACTAGAACATTAAGTTAGGGAAAACTGTGTAAAATCTGCTAGACCACAGAGTTTAGTTTATTGGGTAGGCACTGGGAAACTAATGAACTCAGCATTTGGAAGATGAGCACAGAAGTGGTGCATAGTGGAAGGCTCTTAAGAATTATAACCAGCCAGTCAGTTTAAAGAGTCAAAGTGGGAAATCATTTAAAATAATACGTTAACATTTTATTTTATATTAAAATCTGAAAGCATACGTACATACAACCAATATTCTGAAGTTGAGCTAAGGCCTCGTTCTATTTTTTAAAATGTGGATCCGTTAACATTTTATTTTATATTAAAATCTGAAAGCATACATACATACAACCAATATTCTGAAGTTGAGCTAAGGCCTCGTTCTATTTTTTAAAATGTGGATCTGTTTATTGATGTTCTAAGTTGTCTTTTTTGATCCAACCATAACCATAATGCATTGTCTGCAATTTCTACTTTTGGCTTCTTGAAAGCCAAACAAAAGTTTAAAGATACTTGCAAAGCAATATTAATGTAGCATCCCTTGAGATTTTTATGCTTTTTCCCAATCTTTTATGCTTTTCTCACCTACACTTACTTTGATAGCAATTTTATAGCAACTGCCTTCGTCTAGACTTTACCAAAGCATTTAGCTTAAATTTAATCAAAACTACAACCTTTCTTTTCTCACACATACTTCATCAGTTTACAAAATTTTTAACTCAATAAAGCTATTANTACATACAACCAATATTCTGAAGTTGAGCTAAGGCCTCGTTCTATTTTTTAAAATGTGGATCTGTTTATTGATGTTCTAAGTTGTCTTTTTTGATCCAACCATAACCATAATGCATTGTCTGCAATTTCTACTTTTGGCTTCTTGAAAGCCAAACAAAAGTTTAAAGATACTTGCAAAGCAATCTTAATGTAGCATCCCTTGAGATTTTTATGCTTTTTCCCAATCTTTTATGCTTTTCTCACCTACACTTACTTTGATAGCAATTTTATAGCAACTGCCTTCATCTAGACTTTACCAAAGCATTTAGCTTAAATTTAATCAAAACTACAACCTTTCTTTTCTCACACATACTTCATCAGTTTACAAAATTTTTAACTCAATAAAGCTATTAGAATAATGAAAACATGCCACGAACTGATTCTTGATAAGCATACCTAGCCAACGGGAAAAGAAGTGTGTGGATATAGTAGAATACAGCCTGCTAACCAGGAGCAATAGGATATATTCTATTTAGTGTACCTGGACATAAATCTCATATTTTAGAGAGGGAATGGAGAACACTAATTAATCTGGCAAGCCAGTTAAAAGTTTAGAGAAAGGTGAAGATAGGAGAAGACTGGATTTTAGTTTTGAGTCTTTTTCACCAAAAAATAAAAATTAATTTTTCTGGTGAATCTTTCACCCATCTCTTTGTGTCTCATACATATTCGATACTTTTTCTTTTTTCCTAGGATTCTGGAACATAATGGAACATAAAGAAGAGACTTGGGTGGAGAACTTTCAGTGCCCTAGGTAATACCTTCTTCTGGGATAAGAGCATTGTTGGGGCTGGCTGGTTATCTCAGTTGGTTAGAGTGTGGGACTGATAACACTGAGATCCAGGGGTTGATCCCTGTATGGGACAGCCATCAAAATAAAAAAAGAAAAAACAGGAAAAAAGTTCTTTAGTTGGTTAGAGTGTTAATGGGCACCCTGCCCCAAACAAAAACCCTGGCTTGCCAAAATCTGTTACCACAGAGCATTCAGCTTCTGGCTTAGGCTTGTCAAAATCTTGTTACCAAATCCAAGTCCAGCTGCCTGCCCCTTAAAAAAAACCCCAAAGTAAATGTTGTTGGAAATGGAAATCAGCTTTAATTCAGGAATACCATTGACCTGAGGAGAGATATAAAGTTAGCCCATCTTCCTGGTAAACCTGAAGGACAATGGCCGGACTAAAATCATCTCAAAGGCTCAGATTTACTAAGGGGTTTTTAAAGCGGGAATTGAGGGAGTGTCGGCTAATTGATCACGGTGTTCCCAGGAGTAAAACAGGTAGAAAACCTACTAAATTCTTACTTGATCTGTATAGGTGGGACAGTTCTAAGTCAAGGGAACAAAAGTCTAACCTGAGTCATAAAAACAGAGTCATGGCCCTCAATCAATTGCCAGAAT
>NW_007731649.1:128298-153543 GCF_000696425.1 Galeopterus variegatus
GGGGGATCCGACCCCTCGGACGGGAGCCCCGCCGCGCTTCCCAAGCGGCGCACTATCCAGTGCACCACCGGGCCGGCCTGGAAAAAAGTTCTTTAGTTGGTTAGAGTGTTAATGGGCACAAATATGACTGCCTGCCCCAAACAAAAACCCTGGCTTGCCAAAATCTGTTACCCCAGAGCATTCAGCTTCTGGCTTAGGCTTGTCAAAATCTTGTTAGCAAATCCAAGTCCAGCTGCCTGCCCCTTAAAAAAAAAACCCAAAGTAAATGTTGTTGGAAATGGAAATCAGCTTTAATTCAGGAATGCCATTGACCTGAGGAGACATATAAAGTTAGCCCATCTTCCTGGTAAATCTGAAGGACAATGGCTGGACTAAAATCATCTCAAAGGCTCAGATTTACTAAGGGGTTTTTAAAGAGGGGATTGAGGGAGTGTCGGCTAATTGATCACGGTGTTCCCAGGAGTAAAACAGGTAGAAAACCTACTAAATTCTTATTTGATCTGTATAGGTGGGACAGTTCTAAGTCAAGTGAACAAAAGTCTAACCTGAGTCATAAAAACAGAGTCATGGCCCTCAATCAATTGCCAGAATTGAGCCAGTTTACAGACACAGAACCCCTTCATTGAAGGGGTGCCAGGTCCCCTTGAAGAAGGATGTTGTTACATTGCCAAAAATTTATACTGTTAATCTTTCTACCAGCCCTCCCCAAAGAAACCTACAGTCTTTTTACCAGAGTGACTATGAATTAAGGAAAAGAAAAATAATTGATAATTTCAGGGGTTACTGGGCACTGGCTCTGAGTTGACTCTAATTCCAGGAGATCTAAAACATCCCCATGATCCACCAGTCAAAGTAGGGCCTTCTGAAAGTCAATTGACTGATGGATTTTTAGCTCAGGCCCATCACACAGTGAGCCCAGTGGGTCCCTGAATCCATTCTGTGGTTATTTCCCCAGTTCTAGAATACATAATTGGAATAGAAATACTAAGTAGGTGGCAGAATCTCCGTATTGGTTTGCTGTTGTATCAGTCTGTTTTGTGTTGCTATAACAGAATGCCTGAGACTGGGTAATTTATAAAGAAAAGACCTTTATTTGGCTTATGATTCTGGGATGGCTGCATCTGGTGTGGGCCTCAGGCTGCTTCTACTCATGGTGGAAAGTGGCAGGTAGCCGGCGGGTACAAGCGGATCACATGGTGAGCAGAAGCAAGAGAGAGAGAAGGGAGGTGCCATGGTCTTTTAAACAACCAGCTCTCATGGGAATTAATATAGTGAGGACTCACTACACCCACCCCCCAGGGAGAGCATTAATCCATTCATGAGGGATCTGCCCCCATGACTCAAACAGCTCCCAACACTGCCACTTGTGTTTGGAGGGGACAACACGTCCAGACTCTATCACCTGTCTTGTGGAGTGAGAGCTATTATGATGGAAAAGACCAAATGCAAGCCACTAAAACTGCCTCTACCTTGGAAAATAGTAAACCAAATGTAATAGCACATTCCTGGAGGGATTGCATAAATTAGTGCAACATCAGGACTTGAAAGATGAAGGGTGATGATTCCCACCACATCCTCACTCAACTCACCTATTCAGCCTGTGCAGAAAACAAACGTCTTGGAGAATGACAGTAGATTAATGTAAGCTTAACCAGGTGGGGACTTCATCTGCAGCTGTTGTACCAGATGTGGTTTCATTGCTTGAACAAATTAACACCTCCCTTGCTACCTGGTTAGCATGCAGCTATTGATCTGGCAAACACTTTTTTTTCTCCATAGCTGCCCATAAGGCCCACCAGAAGCACTTTGCTTTCAGCTGGCAAGGCCAACAATACACATTTACTATCCTACCCCAGGGGTATATCAACTCTCCAGCCCTATATTGTAATTTAATTTGCAGGATCTTGGTGGCCTTTCTCTTCCACAAGAAATCACAGTTTCCATTACGTTGATGACATTATGCTGACTGAACTTAGTGAACAAGAAGAAGCAACTATTTTAGACTTATTGGGAGGACATTTGCATGTCAGAGGGTGGGAAATAAATCTGATAAAATTTGGAGGCCCTCTTCTTCACTATAATTTCTAGGGATTCAGTGGTACGGGGCATGACAATATATCCCTTCTAAGGTGAAGGATAAGTTGTTGCTGAAAAGGGCACAATGCCTAGTGGGGATCTTTGGATTTTGGAGGCAATGTATTCCTCATTTGGGTGTGTTACTCCAGCCAGTTTACTGAGTGACTTGAAAAGCTGCCATTTTTGAGTGGGTTCCAGAACAGGACAAGGCTCTTCAACACATACAGGCTGTTGTGCAAGCTTCTCTGCTACTTGGGCTGTATGATCCAGCCTAAAGGTGCTTGAAGTGTCAGTGGCAGATTGAGATACTGTCTGGAGCCTTTGGTAGACCCTTGTAGGTGAATCACAGCTCAGGCCTTTAGGATTTTAGAGCAAGGCCTGCAATCATTCTCATATAAAAACTCTTCTTTTGAGAAACAGCTCTTGGCCTGCTACTGGGCCTTAATAGAGACTGAATGCCTAACCATGGGCCACCAAGCTACTATGTGATCTAAGCTGTTCATCATAAACTGGGTGTTATCTGAACCACCAGGCAGTAAAGGAAGGCATGCACAGCAGCACTCCATTAAATAAAAGCGGTACCTATATTACCAGGCCTGAGCAGGCCCTACAAGCACAAGTAAGTCACAAGAAGAAGTGGCCAAAGTGCCCATAGTCCCCACTCCTGCTACACTGCAGCACTCCATTAAATAAAAGCGGTACCTATATTACCAGGCCTGAGCAGGCCCTACAGGCACAAGTAAGTCACAAGAAGAAGTGGCCAAAGTGCCCATAGTCCCCACTCCTGCTACACTGGCTTCTCTCTCCCAGCCTGCCCCTATGATCTCACAGAGAGTTCCCTATGATTAGTTGACAGAGGGAGAAAAAACTAGGGCCCAATTTACCAGTGGTTCAGCACAATATGCAGGTATCGCCCTAAATTGGACAGTTGCAGCACTACAACTCTCTGGGATATCCCTGAAGGATAGCGGTGAAGGGAAATCCTCCCACTGGGCAGAACTTCAAGAAGTGCACTTTTCTTGGAAGGAGATGAGTGATTGTATACTGATTCACATTCTGTGACCAACGGTTTGGCTGAGTGGTCAGGGACTTGGAAGGAACATGATTGAAAAATTGGTAATAAGGAAATTTGGGGGAAGAGGTATGTAGATAGACATCTTTGATGTATATGTATATTCTTTGTTTTTTTCTCCTATTCCCTTGTCATGTACCCATACCTGTCCATCAACTATATCCCAGCTCTCTTGTACCTCTAACCTCATCTCTACTGATTCTATTCCAAGGGCATTAAATTGCTTGAGTCTTTTCCACTACATTGAACACAAACTTGTGCCAAGATGCCTTTCTGCTTTCAGATTTGAATAAAGACACACTATGGGCATGGAATTTGATTTCCTAATGACCGGTAAGGGGCCAGATGGTATAGTCTGGAAGTGTGGAGGCATAAGATCCCCATGAGATGAACCTTAATCAATGAGATTACAGGGTAGGAAAGCATAAGATAAATTCTCAACCCTACTCTGAGGTCAGATTTCTTCTTACAGCCCTTCAATAAGGTTTGTGAATACACCTGATGAGCAACCTGTTCTGTTTCTTTGTGGCTCATGAAGTGGCAATCAATACATTAATTCAACTTTGCATCTCTCCTTGCCTAATTTCCCCATTTCCTCACCCTCACTTCCCTGGGGTTGCATCTCACAGGTAAAGAATAGTGTTTTAATCTTTGCTTCAGGCTCTGTTTCCTAGAGGACCCGGCCTACAATACCCATTATAATTTTTTTTTCCCTTCAACCCCACATTTCTTACCATCTCACTCCTCTTATATCTTGCCTCCTTCAAAACTTTTTGAAAGAGATGATTTTACTGTTTATCTCTATTTTCTTATTTGCCATTCATTCCTCAGTCTGGGGTTTCTCTACCATTTCTCTAAAAATGCTTTCACCAAGATCAATAGGGACCTTTTTGCTGTTAAAATACAAAGGATAATTTTCAGCCTTATCTTACTTGATATATCTGTAGCACTTGGCACTGACCTCACCACCTTCTTCAAACATTGTCTTGCCCTGACTTCTAGACAATGCACTCTTGGTGTTTATCTTGGTATTATAGATGTTCCATCATGGTCACTTTTATATATGGTGTAAATATGGATGTTTCCCAGTGTTGCCCTCAGTCCCCTCCCCTTTCATCCCTTCTCTTCTCTTCTTTTTCCTCTTCTCTTTCTCTTCTGCTCTCCTCTCCACCCCTCTTTCCCCCTTTCCTTTCCTTTTCTTCCTTTCCCCTCTCTTCTCTCTGTATAAACTATCTCTGGGCAGCCTTATTCATTCACATACATAGCCTCAAGTGCTAATAACTTCCAAAACTATTTTTAAGATTTAAAATTAGATTTTCTCTCTTTAGTGCCAGATTCTTAAAAAGATCTGACTGTCTACTGGATATTTCATCTAGGATATCTTTTGGGCTCCTGAAACTCAACATGTCCAAAAATGAAACTCAACATCCTCTTTCCACCTGAATCTGTTCCTATTTCTGCCTTCCCTGTCTCAGTAACATATCTCCATTCCCAAGCCACAAACTGGGTGCCATCTTTACCCACAACTTAAACCCCATTAAGGTAACCAACTCATCACAGTCTTCCCAGGACTTTCTTGGTTTTACATCCATGGAACCCCTAAGTCTCATGCAAACCAGAATGATTTGCCATGGCTGTCTCCATTTTAAAACCGGAATTCCCATGTCCTGGAACTCTCTCAGTTCTGGGAATACCAGAAGGATTGGTCATCACTCGCATGAAAGGTTTTACATCCATGGAACCCCTAAGTCTCATGCAAACCAGAATGATTTGCCATGGCTGTCTCCATTTTAAAACTGGAATTCCCATGTCCTGGAACTCTCTCAGTTCTGGGAATACCAGAAGGATTGGTCATCACTCACTAAGACCCATTAATTCTAACTTTTTAATATGTTTAGATTATTCACTTCTCTCCATCTCCTCTGCTATTATTCCAGTTCAGGTCACAAATATCTCTTGCCTGAATTGCCACAAAGCATGTAACTTTCTTTCTGCCTCTAACATTGTTTCTTCCAACCCATTCTCTGAATTGCTGCCAGAATAATCTTTCTAAATTATAAACCTGATGATGTCATTCCTCTCCTTAAATCTTTTTAACTGTTCTCTGTTTGCCCTAGGATAAGGTGCACAGTCTTTAAGATTGCTCACATGGCCCGTCATAAGATTGTCCTACTTATTCCTCCAGACTTCTCTCTCCTCACTTTCCTCCTACACTGTATGTAAGCCCAGATGCCAGCTGTCCCCTCTACAAAAGCAGCCTTTGTTTTTATTTTACACCCTCATGGACAGAGAACTCTTGCATATCTTCATGTTCTCCTTCCCAAATCCATTTTTATAAAAATCTTAGTGAGAAACACAAATTCACAGGGGAGATGAAGAGAATATTGTGTCACACACACTACAGTAACAACCATTTGGCATTTTTTTTTTTTTCTTCAAAGTTTTGTCTTAGTTGTGGCACTTCTGAGATTTTTTTTTTTTTTAATCTTTATCTTCCCCCCAAGGAGAAGACTTCCTGGATCCACCCCCCTCCCCCACCCCAAATTCTTCACATTTATCTCTTTATTATACTGAGCAATTTGACTTCACCCAACTCCATCAAAGGGCTCTACAAAGCAAAGTGTTCTTCTATTTCCAGATTCCATTCTTGTTTAATGACCATCAGTTTTAGCTTGAATATATTTCTTGAGGTCTACCTCGCATTCAAGTAGCTTATTAAAATATTTCTTTAAAAATATGGTGTTAAACTTTAGATGAATTATTGTACCAGCTCCTAAGAAAGTAAAAGTTTCTTCATTTTATTATATGTGTGTTTCAAGCATTCTGGTTTTCCTGCAATTCCTACAGTATTCCTTGTTTTCTCCTATATCTTTGCATAAACTGCCAAATTTGTCTGGGATACATTAAAGCGAATCAGTATTAGATGTAGTTCATGTGCTTGACCAGGACAAAAATATTCCCTAATTATATCATGACTCATTTCAGCATTTTTAATCATCATGGCATGATGAAATTCACTGTTTTGGTTTCTAGAAGATTAGGAGGAAAACTAATTTCAATGTTTGAAAGAGATTTTCAAGACCTCCAATGAAGGTTTATAAAGAACATAAAAAAGGCCTAAGAATTACAGAACTCTCAGTTTGATCCTAAATTCAAAATTAAAACAATCAAAAGTGCAACCCACGGTCCCTTAGAAAACTACATTATGCAAAACACAGGGCTATTGTGCACAGTGCATACAATCATACTGGTTTGCAGGTTGGTCATATTCAATTAACCTACTTTTTAAATAACATCAAGTGTATTTTCATTTTTACTAATGCAAATAATTTAAGATTTTAAGACGGGAGTACATTAACTTCTTATTGTGTATAGAGAGTCATACTACTTGGGTCTGTCAGTGGCCTTTCTTAGTACTTGAGACCTTCAGCTTCAACCACAAAGACTGAATACTACCTATAAGATACAGGACAACAAGGCAGCTAAAACTCTTATTGACACAAGCATATTCATTGTCTGATTTGTGAGATCAAGAAAACTAGCCCCCAAACAATGCCAATATCACCCATCATAGCTCCTTTCTAACACTCTATTAGAGTCGTGTTCTTTGAGTGTTGAAAACATGTGTTGTCTGTTTCTGAGAGTTCCCTTGAAGCTGATAGCTAGTTAAGCACAAAATACCTTCCTGGGAAATGGCTAGGAAAGATCAGAACCTGGAACTCAGCAATAAAAAGAAGGGCATATGAAGTGGATGTTTAAGAAACCCAAACAGGCCAAGGGCTGTTATCCTCTCCACCTAGAAGCAGGTAAGCAGCAGAGCATGTCCAGGGTCCTAGGAAGGAGCCAAGGGCATCAACCCCCACCAGGAAGCAGGCAAGGAGCATGATGAAAACATCACTCTGTGTGGGTGGCCCAAGCACAGCCACCACCACAGCTACAGCTGGAAGAAAAATGGCTCAACACCACAGCAGTAGCCACAACCACCATGCAGGTGGCCTGCCAGACACTTGCCTGCATGGACACAAGGAGAGTCACCAGTGGAGACTGGAAAAAGAAGAGGACGTCTCTCTCCTCAAACCCCACACCAGAGTAATAGAAGATGTAAGTGCTCTAACAGATGACCAGATATCAACATAGAGATACTAGAAATATGAAAACCTAAGAAAATATGACATCACCAAAAGAATACAGTAATTCTCAAATACCAGACTCTATAGAGCAGGAAACCTTTGAAATGACTGAAAAGGAATTCCAAGCAGCAATCTTACGGAAACTCACTAAGATACAAGAAGACTCAGACAACATAATGAAACAAGAAAAAAAAAAATCCAAGATATGCAGGAGGAAATTTACAAAGAGATTAATACTTTAAAAAAGAATGTAGCAGAACTCATGGGACTGCAAGAATCTCTCAATGAAATAAAAAACACAACCAAGAGCTAAAGCAGCAGGCTAGAATAAGCAGAAGAAAGAGTTTCTGATCTTGAACATTGTCTGTTAGAAATAACCCAGGTGGCCAAAAAAAAAAAAAAAGGAAAAAGGAATTTAAGAAAACAAAGAAAATCTAAATAGCTAGCAGACAAACTTAAGCACAAAAAATTCAAATGATGGTGTTCCAGAGGGGGAAGAGAAAGGAAAATGCATGGAAAACCTATTCAACAAAATAATAATGGAAAACTTCCCAGGTATAGGGAGAGACATGATCCTCCCTATACCACAGGAGGCACAAAGATCCCCCAAACAGATTCTCCCCCAAAACAGTCCTCTCCAAGACACATTGTAGTCAAACTGGCAAAGCTCAAAGACAAAGAGAGAATCTTAAAAGAAGCGAGAGAAAACCATCAAGTCACCTCTAAGGGAGTCACTATGAGATTAACAGCAGGCTTCACAATAGAAACTCTACAGGCCAGAAGAAAATGGAATGATATATTCAAAATACTAAAAGAAAAAACTGCCAGCCAAAAATACTATACCCAGCAAGGCTCTCCTTCAGAAATGAGGGAGAAATAGTGTATTTTCCAGGCAAACAAAAAACTGCAGCAGTTCACCACCACACTACCAGCCCTACAAGAAATCCTCAAGGGAGTCCTGCATCAGGAAACTGAAAAATGATAATCATCTTACCAACTATCGTTCTGTTCAAAATTTATGATTTTTCATAATTCAGTCTTGGTAGGTGGTGTGTTTCTAGGAATTTATTCATTTCATCTAGATGATCTAATTTGTTGACTAAGGATTATTCACAGTATTCTCTTATAACCCTTTGGATTTCTGTAAATTTGGTTGTAATGACCCCTCTTTCATTTCTAATTTTAGTTATTTGAATCTTCTCTCTTTTTTCTTGGTCCATCTAGGTAAAGGTTTGTCAATATTGTGGATCTCACCAAAGTACCAACTTTTGGTTTCATTGATTTTCTCTATTTTTCCCCTATTTTCTATTTCTTTTATCTATGCTCTAATTTTTATTATTTACTTCCTTTGCTAGGTATGCACTTCTCTCGCTCTTCATTTTCTAGTTTGCTAAGGTGCAAAGGTGATTGTTGATTTGAGATCTTTCTTTTTTATTAATGTATGCATTTACATTAAATAAATTTCCCTTTTAGGAAAAAAAATGTTAAAAAAAGAAACCCGAATATAAACTTCTGTTTATCTGAGGCTGAGAGTTTATGATAAATTCCTATGGAAACTGAACAGTTGAGCACAATCAGAATAATTGCTAATCACCTCCAGCCTTAGCTAAAGACTAATCACAGAGAATAAAAACATGAAAAAAAAAACAGAATCCCTCCATCCCCGTCTGATTATTTGAATACCTGGGTAAGTTAGATACAGTAAAGAGAAGTTGATACATCATGTGTGAAGGCAATAGTGTTACTTCTTTTTTTTTTTTTTTTTTCTTTTTTGTCTTTTTTCGTGACCGGCAACGGATCGCAACCCTCAGTGTCGCGCCCGTACTGGACCGGGACTGGCAATGGGATCGCAACCCTCGGTGTTGCGCCTGCACTTCGCTCAGCCAGTGAGCGGCCGGTCCGTATGTGGGATCCGAACCCTCGGCGGGAGCGCCGCCACGCTCCCAAGCAGCGCACTGTAGCAGTGCGCCACCGGGCCGGCCCCAATAGTGTTACTTCTAAAGCCTAAGGGACATACACTATACTAAGAAATGTTAATGATTCTCATCTCTCCACACCCACTTCTTGTAGTACATATATACCAGGTGATGGCAAAACTTCTGTTGTCATTGTTTTCCTGCTACAGGAAACTTTTTTTTTTTTTTTCCTTTTTTACTGACCAGTAACGGGATCGCAACCCTTGGTGTTGCGCCTGCACCGTGCTCAGCCAGTGAGCGGGAACCGGTCTCCACATGGGATCCAAACCCTCGGCGGCGCCGCACTCCCAAGCGGTGCACTCTCCAGTGCGCCACCGGGCCGGCCCTGCTACAGGAAACTTTGCAGATGATGTCTTAATTCTTGAGTGAAATGAAAGAGCTTGAAAAGAGAGCCTTCTCCTGCGAGATTTTTTTCTACCATAAATCTCTGTATCTGTTAGGAATCTTTCAGTTGCAAGTGAAAGAATACCTAACACAAATTTGTGTAAGTAAAAATTTATTGGCTCATGTATCTGAAAGAGCCAGAGGTAAGACTTGTCATAGATGCAGTTTGATCCAGGGGATCAAATGATGGGTTCCTCATCATCTTTCAACTCTTTCTTTCTTTGTGTATCAACTTCATCATTGGGCTACTTCCCTAATGAGACAAGATGGCTGCAGTGTTTTCAAGTCTCACATCTTCATCTGAAAAATCCAGTGGAACAGTGGAAACTTTCTTTTCTCAGAGTCAGTCACATGGCCAGGGAGTTGGGGATGTGAGATTTTGCTTAAGTCAATCAGGGTCCACTGTGGATTGGTGTTTTTCCCATCCAACCAACATGGCAGAAAGTAGGATTGGGAGGACTTCCCCAAAGGAAATTCTGCTACTAGATGCATGAGGAAATGGATGCTAAATAGCAAAGAGATATTTTTTTGCTCATGATTTTTAAATTTTTTCTTTTTTAGCAGTCTACCTGAAAGAAGTCTCGGTCAAGTTTAGCTTCAGTATTGGTTAGGATATCATTTCAGGTGCATGAAATAGAGACTCGATGCAACAGTAGATTAAACAAAATAGAAGTTTTTCTCACTCTCATTTAAAGTCTGAAATGGTATGGTGGCTCTGTCCTGTGAAGTTCTAAGGGACAAGGCTCCTGTCTTGCTCTGTCTATACCAGGGTTCTGCTTCACTCTTTATGGTCCAACATGGATCACAACTATGTCCCTATTCCAAACTGACTGAAGGTGAAAAGAAAGGGAGGGATGTGTCCCTTCCCTTTAACCAAGGGTTTCTCAATCTCAGCACTAATGACACTTTGTGCCAGATAATTCTTTGTTGTGGGGAGATATCCTGTGCTTTGCAGGATGTTTAGCCGCATCTTGGGCCTCTACCCAATAAGTGCCAGTAGTAGTCCCTCAGGTTGTGACAACTAAAAATGACTCCAGACATTACCAAGTGTCTCTGGGGGGGAAGGGGACATATTTTACTTCTCATATTCTTTGGCTAGAAGTGAGTCACATGGTTATACACAGCTGCAAGGCAGACTGGGAAGTGTGATCCTTTCATTTTCTCTTGATGGCTATTGTGACTTCAAGACTGGGACCACAAACAGTCTCTGCCACAGTGTTCAAGTGTAAGGGTATTACTTCCTGCTAACCTAGGAGCACAATGATGACAACAACCTAGGAGCACAATGACAATAACAGACAATATTTGTTCAGCTTTTGCCATCATCCACCCCCAGGATTTCACAAATTTTCCCCCAAATATTCTGAAATTCTTTAGGATGCATTTCAACTATCGAAGTTCAGAAACGCACGAACATGTATTTAGGTGTCTTACAAATGAAATTTTCACCAGTGTCCACTTGGAGTGCACTGAAGTCTGCATCAAGAGCAATTTCTATTCACTCTCAATGATTTCTCTCCAAAGCTGTTAGTGTTGCCTTTTGCCTACATTTGATGCTAAAGCTGTTGGTACCAACTAAAGCTACCAGCCTTCTTGCTATGTTATAAATCTCTTCCCACCCCCAATCTTTGGTCCTGATGGAGTGTCGATGAGGGCTTCTGACATGTTATAGAAATTTTAGTGAATCTAACTTTTTCACACAACTTCTTTTCTCTTTAGGACTTCACAGCAAGCCTCCGGATGGTGGGATGAAAGACAATCCTGAGTAACATAAACTTTTATGTACTCAGAATCATTCATCCATTCTCTGATAATTGAAACATTGTTATTGAATCACACTTCTATGCCTGACACTTCTCTTACCAGGATAATTTCTCAGAATTATTCCTCAGTCAAACATGTAACTAGAATTCTGCTGAAATACCTCATAAGTTTTCCTGACTAGTCCAAACATGTGGATTTAGGCTCAAACTGGAATCCCTTTGCTGTTTATTCATGCATACATTCATTTCAGTCATTTATTATTTTCACTTATTTATTCAATCAACACATTTATGGGATGACTCCTACATAAAGGCATGTGCTGGGTTTAAGAGCTGCACCTGTGAGGGCTCTCACTAACAACAAGCTAAAAGGCTGCTAGGGTGACAGCTCCCTTCTCCTCCACATTATTAGATTCTGGATTGCACCCTTTGTCCAGTCTTTCATTGAATGTCGTTAGGTTAATCTGGAATCTCTCTGCTACCTAATTGCTTTCAATGGTGTGCAATTCAGTATTTGTGTAGGTCAATCCTACTGATGAAAATTTTTCCAAGACAAAAAGTAAAAATCACCCAGTCACACATTCTTGAGTTAAGCAGAATGTCTGAATTATTAGGAATCCTGGATTATCCACTGTTTGCTGAATCTGATCTATTCTTTTCCTTCATAGGTGTTGGTCAGATCAAGGTTTTACCACACCATAATGTCTGATTTTCTCTGTAAGAGCTCATCATTTGGAATGCTTTTAATTTTTCTAAGAATTGTTAATTTTTTTTTATTGTGGTAAAATTTACGTAACATGAAACTTATCATTTTAACCATTTTTAAGTGTACAGTTCTGTGGCATTAAGTACATTTACAACATCATGCAACTATCACCACTATCCATGTCCAGAACTTTTTTGTCTTCCCCATCTGTAACTCTGTACCCATCAGTGACTCCCCATTACCCTCTCTCCCTATTCTTCGGCAACCTCCATTCTACTTTGTGTCTCTATGAATTTGACTACTCTAGGTACCTCATATAAATGGAATCATACAGTATTTGTCCTTTTGTGACTGACTTATTTTACTTAGCATAGTGTCTTCAAGTTTCATGCATGTGGCAAAATTTCCTCCCTTTTTAAGGATAAATAATGTTCTACTGTGTGTATATTTCAATAGACTTGTTTATTCACTCCTCTGCCAGTCAACTGAAATGTTTTTTTCTGCCTTTTAGGTGGAGCCTTATCTTGAATACTAAGATCTACATGCCCCCAAATTATGCGTTAATAAATATAAATACTTTAAAGTAGGGCATTTGTGGCAGGGGGGCTGGTTGCTCAGTTGGTTACAGCA
The DNA here is from genome assembly GCF_000696425.1 of Galeopterus variegatus. Taxonomy (NCBI): domain Eukaryota; kingdom Metazoa; phylum Chordata; class Mammalia; order Dermoptera; family Cynocephalidae; genus Galeopterus; species Galeopterus variegatus. The sequence continues at coordinate 141,036 of NW_007731649.1, forward strand.
CAGCCTTATAATACCAGGGTCACAAGTTTGGATCCTCATACTGGCCAGATGCCAAAATAAAAAGTAGGGCATTTAGTTCTATGACCTTAATGAAGTAAGCTATCAAATCTGCAATTGCCGGGCGACCCCGTGGCTCACTTGGGAGATTGTGGCGCTGTGCAGTGGCACTCCCGCCCCGGGTTCGGATCCCTACGGATCCTGTATAGGGATGGCCGGTGCACTCACTGGCTGAGCGCGGTGCGGCCGATGCCAAGCCAAGGGTTACGATCCCCTTACCGGTCACAAAAAAAGAAAAAGAAAAAAAATCTGCAGTAAGAAAATGTAATTTTACAAGAAATCAATCACTGCCACTTTTTATTAGCAGTAGAAGCCCTAAAATTAAATTATGAAATTATTGTTTTATGAAAAAAAGTCCATTTAAGAATTTTAGTATATTTTTAAATTGCTAAAAGAGTAGATTTTAAATATTTTCATCACAAAAAATGATAAGTATATGAGGTATAATTTTGTAAATTAGCTTGATTTAATAATTTCACAATGTAGACATATATCAAAAAATTGCATTGTACCCCATAAATATATACAATTATTATTTGTCAATTAAAAATTAAAAAACAAAACAAAAATCAAACAAGAAGAATTTTAGCAGTCTTAATGCCATTAAGAATACTTAAAACTAATGGGAAATCTTTCTCTTATGTGCCTGTGCTGATCAATATGATAGCTACCAGTTAAATGTGGGTTTTAAAATTTAAATTAATTAAAATTAAATGAAATTCAAAATTAAAAGGGCGGAGCAAGATAGCTGACTAGAGTTGGCTGATGCTTGTCCTCCCCAGAGAAAGAGACCAAAACAACAAAAAACAACTCTTTTTCGACTGGACTGACTGAAGGAATATGCTGCAGAGCACCAGGGGAGTGACAAAATCCCTGTGGAGCATGGAAGAGCAGAATAGCACCATAGACAGCAGAACAAGGCATCCTGCCTCCACCTTGCTGTCTCCCCACAGGGACTACAGTGGCTTGGAGTCAGACGGAGAGAAGGTAAGCTGGAAAAACGCCAGCGGTTTCCATTGCTTCCACAAACACCTGCAATCCCTGCCACAGAGAGTCTCCCATTCTCACAGGTCCCAAACCCAGTTTGGAGGACAGCTGAGAGTTTGTGTGGCAGCATGGCCTCATAGTAGAAATCCAGGGAGAGCAACCCCCAGCCTCCCTACCCAAGTGGCTATGGCATAGTGCCATCTTGAAACTGTACCTGTGGCTACAGTGCATCCTGCCCTGAGGGGAAGTGAAAACTGACTCCCTCCTTCCCTGAGGCCCCACTTTCATTCTACCATGTTCACGTGGGTGCCAGCAGGACCACAACCTGCATGGAGCCTAGGCCAGACAGAAAGACTGAGACCCTAGCATCTGAAACCACACAGCAACCCTTCTACCCTCCAGGAGAACAGGCAGACCTGCTCAGTGTGGAAGCTGCCAATAAGTGGCAGTCCACCATATTCACATGCAACCACCCTTCACATCTTGCTGTCCTGCCAAGCCCACAGGTGCCATGCCAGCCCAACACCCAGTTCAGTGGTAGTTCCACGTCCCCCCATGGCACTCCACAGAGTTGCTGGGCCCTGCTGCACTAGCGTATACCTGATCCCTGACTGTTTTGCCTCCCAATGGCTGGCCTCTAAAGAGCTGCCAGGCCTGGCTGCACCCTTGTAGGCCCAACAAATGATCCAGAAGCCCTCCATAGAGCTAGACTCTATGGCACCAGTGCATGCCTATCCTTTGCCTGACAGAGGAGTGGGCAGCAGCTTTACCTCAACCAGTGGTCCTCCACAGAGCTGCTGGTCCTGCTGCACCTGTGCACACCTGTTCCCTACTTGATGGTGAATCAGGTGGTGCTTTCAGCTCCTCTGGCAGGCCTCCATAGAGCCACTTGTCCCTGCAGCACCCATACACACCAGCTCCTGGCCAGGCAGTGGCATCCACCTCAGAGCTGTGTACCCATGCCTGGCCTGTCAGGCAGTGACTCTACACCTCAGAGAGACTACCAAACAGCCAGTTGGACCTTTTTACCTACATACACCTGGCCCAACAAGCAACCTAAAGTCTCTGACCCAGCAAAACACAGCCACTGTTGACACAAACTCCCTCAGTCTAGGCCACTGAGGCATTTGCAGATATCATTGAAGAGGATTACAACCAAAGAAACTGAACAGAGACTATGCTACTGAGTTTACCCAAAACCAAAGCCAATGCAAGATATCCAACAGACACTGTAGGACCCACACACAGGAAAAAGCTATTTCTACATAATCTACTCCATAAAATTTGGAAAAGCAACTACTCAATTAGATGCACAAATATCAATGTAGAGGCACTAGAAACATGAAAAAGCAAGGAAACATGACACCCCAAAAGGAACACAAGTTTCTAGTAACAGATGCCAAAGAAAAGGACAGATACAAAATGCCCGTAAAAGAATTTCAAATAATGATCTTAAGGAAACTCAATGGAATACAAGAGAAAACAAGCAATTCAATGAAATCATAAAAACAATTCATGATGTGACTCAGAAATTTAACACAGAGAGAGATATCATAAAAAAAGAACCAAACAGAAATCTTGAACCTGAAGAATTCAGTGAATGAAATAAAAAATACAATTGAGAGCTTCAACAACAGACTAGATCAAACAGAAGAGAAAACTTCTGAACTTAAAGACAGATCTTCTGAAATTGCCTGGTCAGAGGAAAGAGAATGAATAAGAACAAAAAAGAATGAAGAAAACTCACAAGACTTAGGGCACATTATTAAGTAAACAAATGTTCAAATAGGGTGTTCCAAAGGGAGAAGAGAAAGAAAAAAGGCACAGACACCCTATTTAATGAAATAATAACTGAAAGTTTTCCAAGTATTGGGAGAGAGATGGACATTCGGATTCAGGAAGCTCAAATGTTCCCAATTAAATTCAACCCAAAAAGATCCTCTCCAAGGTACATCATAATCATGCTATGAAAAGCCAGATGAAGAGAGAATTCTAAAAGCTACATGAGAAAAGCATCAAGTCATATATAAGGGAATTTCCATTACAATATAAGCAGATTTCTCAAGAGAAACCATGAAGGCCAAGAGAGAAGGGAATGATACATTCTAAGTGTTGAAAGAAAAACAACTATCAGCCAAGAATACTTTATTTAGCATAGCTGTCCTTCAGACACAAGGGAGAAATAAGGACCTTTCCAGACAAGCAAAATCTGAGGGAATTCATCACTACTAGACCAACCTTACAGGAAATGATTAAGGGAGTGCTACAACTGGAAATTAAAAGACAATAATTACAATCATGAAGACATGAAAAAATACAATATTCACCTGTAGAGGTAAATTCATAATTCAAACTCAGAACACCCCAGTGAGGTAGTGGTGCTATGTAAATCCTTCAGTCCTCTACTTTGAAGGTTTAAAGTCAAAATGGTCAAAAACAACAACAGCTACAATTAGTGGCTAAGAAACATACAGTAGATACAGACATAAATTAAGGCAACAAGAATATAATTCATGTGTATGTGTGGGAAATCTAGACTATTTTTATGTGACCAAAATTAGGTTACTGTCAGCTTAAAATACCACAGAAACCCACCAATCTGCAGAGGTAAGTAACAAGAGAAAGAAAAAGAAACTAAGGATCTACAAAATAACCATAAAACAGTGAACAGAATGGCAGGAATAAGTTCTCACATATCAGAAATGTTCTTGAATGTTAATGGATTAAACTCTACGAATAAAAGATATAGAGTGGCTGAATGAATAAAAAACAAGACCCAATGATATGCTACTTATAAGATACTCACCTAACTATTAAAGACAAACATAGACTGAAAGTGAAGGGCTAGAAAAACAATACTCGATGCAAATGGAAACTAAAAGTGAATGGGAGTAATGATACTTATATTAGATAAAATAGATCTTAAATCAAAAACTGTAAAAAGAGACAAAGAAGGTCATTTCATAATGATTAAGGAATCAGTTCAACAAGAGGATATAATATATATGCACCTAACACCAGATCATGCAGATATATAAAACAAACATTATTACATCTAAGGGAAGTGATTGATTGCAGTTCAATAATAGCAGGGGACTTTAACACCCTACTTTCAACAATGGACAGACCATCTAGGCTGAAAATAAACATAGAAACACCTAACTTAAACTGCACCATAGTCCAAATGGACCTTACAGACATGTACAGAATAGCCCATCCAACAGTGGCAGAATACACATTCTTCTCAACTGAATATGAAATATTTTTTAGGATAGCTTATACATCAGGCCACAAAACAAGTCTACACAAATTTAAAAAGATAAAGATAATATCAAGTATCTGCACTCTCATGTGTATTGCAGCACAATATACAATAGCCAAGATATGGAATCAACCTAAATGTTGGTTGGATGAATCCAACAATGGATGACTGGATAAAAAAAATTTGGTATATATACACAATGGAATACTATTCCACCATAAAAAAGAATGAAAGCCAGTCATTCGTGGCAACATGGATGGTCTTGGAGGTTATTACAGTAAGTGAAGTAAGCCAGGCACAGAAAGACAAACACCATATGATCCCACTCATAGGTGGAATCTAAAAAAAAAAAAAAAAGTTGATAATATAGAGACAGAGTAGAATAGTGGTTATCAGAGACTGGGGAGGAGAGGGGGGAAAGGAAAATAGGGAGAGGTTGGCCAATGGGTACAAAATTACAATTAGGTGGGAGGAATAAATTATGTTGTTCTATTGCACCATAGGGTGACTATGGTTAACAATTGTTTTGTGTATTACACGATAGTTAGAGGAGAGGTTTTTGAATGTTCTCACCACAAAGAAATGATAAATGCATGAGGTGATGGATATGTTAAACACCATGACCTGACCATTATACAACATACATGTGTATCAAAACATCAAATTGTACTTCATTAAGTGTGTACAATTCCATGTCAATTAAAATAAATAAATAAATAGAAAATTAAGTTCCTCATTTATACTAACCACATTTCAAATGCTCTGTCACTATTGCCAATGGCTACTGTATTGGACAGCGCATAGAACATTTCTATCATCACAGAAAATTCTATTGCATAATGCCTATTGTTAGCTGGGATTTTCTCCCCCAATGTCATTAGGGATTGTTGAAAAGTTCATAAAATTCATTGCTGCCTAATGGAGTGTGATATTCTGAGTGGTTCTTGGGTTTGCTAGCCTGCAGTCTGTAGTTGAAGGTCATAACTTAATCTTCTGTAGTGCATAAGAACAGGATCAATATAGTCTTGGTGCTTGCTAGCTACTCACCCACATAGGTGCACAGAATCCAGAGGAAAGAGGAAAGGTGAAACTCCAATAAGGGTGAAGGAGACAAGGAATAAAAGAGTAAGTTCACTGGAAGTTAATAACATTAGAAGTTTTTATGGCTTTTGAAATTTAGTTTGCAGCCTCTTGAACCCAAATAGTAAAAATGCACATAGTTGGAACCCCTCAAACAATAAAGAACACATTTGGACCTAATGCCTTTTAATTCTTATGATGGGATATGTGAAAATCTAGTGTAGAGAGAACTCTCTTGGGGATAGTCAGTGGCAGACTACTTTAGACTCTGTCCCTTCTTTAGAGTGGTGATTTTCAACTTCTCTTTGTAATTTAGATGCCCTGGTGGTCATAGTTTATTTATAATTGTTTTATTATTCTATTTATATGTACCCTCTGCTCTTAAAGGTTAGCAAATAAATTTCCCTTACAGAGTTTTGATATTCTTTTGACTCATTGAGACAAGGGTCTTTCCTAGCTGCTTGCTCTGTCCCCAGAATCTAGCACAGTCCTTGCACATAATTGTGGTCAATAGATGTTGAATGGGGCTGGCCGGTTAGCTCAGCTGGTTAGAGCACAGCCTTATAACACCAAAGCCAAGGGTTTGGATCCCCATACCAGCCAGCCATTAAAAACACAAAAACAAACAAACAAATAAAAAAATAGATGTTGAATGAATGAATGAATGTGAACATTGTAGAAGTTCTAGAAGGCTGGGGATGGGAATCATTATTTTGGGAAAATTGATTTTTCCTGAAGGAGGCTATTTTGAACTTGTTTATCAATAGCTTTGCAGGATTCTTCTTCAGTGTGCAAGGAAGCAGCATAAGATAGTGGTGAATCTGATAGACATAAATATGAGATGGCTTGGGTCTAAGTTCCAACTCAACCTATGATTAGCCATGCAAACTTGACCATATGAAACTTTCGAATCTGTTTCCACATTCAGAATACAATAATAACTATGGCCTAGGATTTTCATGAGGATCGGATAAGATACTCAAACTGTTTAGTAAAGTGCTTGACACATATCTAGTTCTCAGCATATGTTAACTTAGAGAGGACAAAGCATTTGTGGAGAAAATCTAGGCTTCAGCTAAAAGTATCAGAAGAAGAAAAGTGTGCTTGTGGTATGGAAATTTAGAAGAAAGAGAGAAAGCTTGTGGCATGGTCCACAGAGTTTGGAACAAAGGAGATGAAGAGGTGGTGCAATTTTGTTGCATAATGGGTAGCTGGAAATATCACTGCAGCAAAAGAATTATTATTTCCTGGATATCAGCTGCGTACTTGACAGACCAAACATTCTCCAGTCCCTAGACCTTTTCCTTTTTTTGTTTCTTTGCTTGAAATAGTCTTTCTCTAGATATTTGCATGGTCACTCCCTCAGTTCATTCAGGACTCTGCTCAGATGAAATTCTTCCCTGGCAAGCATATCAAAAAGGGTATTTCTTGCTCTCTAATGCCCTATATTCAATTATAATGGTGATTTCGTACTCTATTTTTCTTCTTAGCACTTTCACTATTGAAACTATTTTACATGTCTTTTTTCACCACTACATTATAGCTGCATGAGGGGAGAGTATCTTCTTTCGTTCAATGTGTCTAGAAGAGTGCTTGTTTATGATAGGCATGCAATGAAGTTTTTGTCAAATTTACATGTATTTTTATCATTTGATCCTCGCAAGTACTCTGCATGGTAAGTGGTTATAACCTCAGGCTGTGGGGGAAAACACACTGTTCAGACAGATTAAATGAGTTGCCACAGGTCACATAGCTTATGAGTCTTGGAACCAAAGTTTGTGATTACAGAACAAATGATCTCTTCACTATACCACATAAATTATTTTGTACATTTTTTTCTGAAAGGAATTGGGGAATTACAGATATAAGGGAGGTACACATTATGCAAAATAAGGAAAATAGGGATAAACCTTGCCCCCCGCCCAGAGATCCTATATGTAAAGTTAAAGTAATAGGTGCTTTCTGGTGTCTGAGATAAGCAAAATGTTGCCACTATTCTTTTTTTTTCTGGGCCCATGACAACTGGTAGAAATGAACAGATTCCCATTAACCTTGGAACTCATTGTCTTATCCCAAGAATTTGGGTTAGAATGTGGAGTCACCAAGTGAATCTGTTTTCTTTACTCTATTATAAACTCATTCAGAACAGGGGCTATATCTTAATCTCTTAGTCCCTTACAACCTTTAGCATGATGCCTTCCCAGATGGCCAGTGTTTGTAGAACAGCAGACATCGGGGCTTGCATGCATTGAAAGGGAAGTTGCGCTAAATGCCTTCTGCTATTCTGCCTACCTCTATGAGTTGATGAACCTTTTGAAAAGTACTTGAACTGTTAATATATACTTATTAAAGTAGATTCATATATGCCGAAGCCCAGCATGAGGGAAACTGAAGGGGAATAACAGTGGAAGTTTACGTGCAGCATATATTCTCACTGCAGCGTTTGTGCATGAACATGAGTAGTACCTGTCGGTAGAGCCTACTTTGTGCTCCGGAAAAGAGCTTTGACTTAAGGGCTAGGATGAAGCTCTACAGTTCTGTGCTACATACCATGGAAGAGATTACTGCAAGGGGATATAATATTATAGCACATATGTTATTTGATTCATTTTTGTCAACTAGAGATTAAATTTGGTTGTGTAGAATAGAAAACCCAAATAACAGTGGCTAGTGTCAGACAGGGGCTTATTTTCTTACATGAAACAAAAGTGTGGAGGAAGCAGGGATGGTACAGAGGCTCAAGGATGTCATATCTCTAAGATATTGTAGTTGCTCTTGGCCTTTGCATTGTGGTCAAATTCAAGTGGCTACTGCAGCACTGGCCATTATGTCTGAGCTTCAGGATGCATGAAGGAGAAAGAACTAAGTGCACAAAGGGCACAAAGGGCACAAAGGGCACAAAGGACATGTCAGCTGAGTCTGCCCCATGTCTCTTTAAGGAATTTTCCTTTCTCCTGCCTCCAAACACCTGCTAATATCTCTGTGGCCAGAACCGTGAGATATGGATACCTTTAGCACAAAGGGCACAAAGGACATGTCAGCTGAGTCTGCCCCATGTCTCTTTAAGGAATTTTCCTTTTTCCTGCCTCCAAACACCTGCTAATATCTCTGTGGCCAGAACCGTGAGATATGGATACCTTTATCTACAAAGGAGTCTGGGGAATTTAGTTTTATTAGCTGGGCAATTTTGCATTTGTCTCCCAACAAAATTAAGGCTCTGTCAGTGAGGAACAATGAGAGAATGAATGGATGGGCAATAAACATCTAGCAGTCTTACCATAGCTATCCATTAAAAACCTCAGCATAGGCCCATGGAAACCCTTAAGGAACATTACATTTTGGTGGGTCTTCTGATGAGTTAGTTGCATACTGAACTAGCTGTGTGAGTTTATCTTTTGATGGGAATAAAGAATTTATTATAAAGCTCTATTTTTTCAGATGGTCTGCACTTAGGTGCAAGGCTATACAAATTGACCAACGAAGGAGAAAAGAGAGCCAAGAGACAGACTAATACAAAAATGAAAATATTATTTATGACTGAGATGACACTATAAGTTGTTTAGGAAAAAATAAACCTTTCAATAAATGGTACTGGAACAATTGGTTATCTGAATGTAAAAAGATGAAATTGGATTCTTATCTCATACCATATATAAAAAAGTGTCAAATCCACGGGGATTAAGGCTTGCGTGTACAAGGCAAAACTATAATGTTCAGGAAATAGTAAGTTTTCAGTATGTTTCTATTTGAACAAAGTAAAAAAAAATGCAAAATTATATAATATATTGTTCAGCAAAACAAACATGGTTAAATATAAATAAAAATGATGGATAAGAGAAAATTTAGGATAATGTTTCTTCTTAGGGGAAATTAAAAAAAAGGACACAGAGGATCTAAATGTTATTGTTCTTAAGCTGAGTGGTATCTACACAGGAGCTTGTTATATCATTATACTTTATACCTTACAGATATTTTATAAGGATTTTTTGTACCTACATTTTACTCTTAAAAAATTTAAAAAGTAGGGCCGGCCCAGTGGCACACTGCTACAGTGCGCCGCTTGGGAAGCGTGGTGGCGCTCCCGCCGAGGGTTTGGATCCCACATACAGACCGGTTCCCGCTCACTGGCTGAGCGAGGTGCAAGAGCAATACCGAGGGTTGCGATCCCGTTGCTGGTCCCGGTCCGGTACGGGTGCGACACTGAGGGTTGCAATCCGTTGCCAGGCATGAAAAAAGACAAAAAGGAAAAAAAAAAAATTTAAAAAGTAGATAAGGAAGATATCGGTCTCATTGGATTATTGTGCAAATCAAGTATGAAAGTATTTGAAGAAGCATTAAATAAATGTAAGTTATTTTTATCCACTACACTGTGCACTTATTGAAGATAGAATTACTTCTTATTCATCTTTGTATGCTTAGCATAGTGTCTGAAGTACAGCATGTACTTAATAAACATTTCTTGAATGAATGAGAAAGCCATTTTAATGTTAGCATATTATTAATACAGGGTTTAAAATTTTGATGTTAGAGCTAAGCTGCTTCTAGTATTTACTAACGAACATATCACACTTTATTCACTAATTTATTAATTTATTTATTCTTCAGACATTTAATAAGGCCTACAATATTCTAGATACCATGCTAGCTGTTGGGGGAACTGAGATGAACTATACATATTTCCTATTCCCAGTGGGTTCACAGTCTAGTGGAAGAGACAGAAAGGTACCTGGATAATAATAATTGCATCTTTAGACCATTTTTAGTCATCATAGGACTATGTCTTTATGTAATAAAGGATATTTGTCTTTCTGGTCAACTTTTTCTTTTCTTTAGACAATGAGGACATTTTCAAAGTTTGCCTTGATGAGTGGCAAATCAACTCACTCAGCTCTATTTCATAGGCATTCCAGGAAAATGAGATTTTGTTATCTCACATGAACTGGAGGCTGTAAAATAGACATGCCCTTGCCTTTGAATTGAGTTTAGTTCAAACTGGAATCAGGTGTAAATAGGAAAGGGATCTGTTTAATCAATACCAGCGGTGAGACTAGCGAGAAGTGCTTTAGGTACAGAGACTTTGTATTTGACGACTTCAGCACCTGGCTGGCAACATAATAGCAAGTGCCAACATGGGACTTGATAGCCATGGGGAAGATGAACACAGCAAAGATGAAGCCCATAAAAAGGAGTAAAGAAGATTGAAACTTCATCTGGGTTGACACTAAGGCGATTACATTAAACAAGATGAACAAGTATTGAGGACAGGATTTTCCAAGTCATATTCCTTGGAATGTCATTCCTTCAAAAATGCTTTATAAAAAAAGGAATTAAAATACATCTGGGAAATGCTGACCCTCTTCTTTTTTCGTAGATTCACAATTCAGAGTATTGTATTAAAGGCCCCCAAGAAACCAGTTTAACTTTTTTTAGAAAGGTGACAAAATGATGTGAAGAAGCTGTTCAACTTTTGATGCTTCTGCCATTTCTGATTTTAATTATGTCTTATTTGCCCAACAAATATTTGATTGCTTACTGTAAGGCGGTGGAGCAATTGACTATTAGATTATTAGTGATTTGGGGGAAGGTAAAATAATTTTTATATGAAAGAAAAAAAAATATGGGACCGAGTTATTGTTTCTGGGGTCACAGCTGTAAGTACATATAGCTAACTTAAAAATGTCTTGAACATCTGGTAGAGAAACAGTGTACCACCTAGTGACAGTTCCTGAAAGTACAGGCATATTCCATGGAGGGTTTCCCACCCCTTCACCAAATGGAGATAGTAACCTTCACACAGCCCGAGATCACTGAAAAGTAAAGTTTGGGTGCAGCATGAATTAAAAAAAATTATTGCAAAAACAATACACATTAATTGTAGAAAATATAGAAGATACATGTAAAAAAATGAAATTAAAATAAACCATATACATTTTCCCATAATTTTGTACATATTTATAAATACTATAGATGTTTTATACTACAAATTGCACTATAATTGATGTTTACCATAAATTTTCTTTTGTAACCATATTTCACATAGTAATCATGTATATCTACTTATGTCAATGAATATAAATCTATATACTATTTTAAAATTAATGTTTAAAATTCCATTATATGGATACATTTTAATTAACCGTTCCCTATTGATGAACAATTAGTTGTTTTTAAGAATTTTCATGATTATAAATAACATTGCAATGACCATCCTTTGTATTCTTGACTTACTCATTTCTTCAAAATAAATTCTTAGAAGTGAAAATGCTGGGTCTAAGGATATACATATTTAAATTTTAAAAGTTGCTTTCAAAGAACTTTATACTAACTTTACACTCCCACCTGCCATGGTTTTGCGTGCCTTTCTCCCCATATCCTCACTACTGAGTAGTGGCATACTGTACACAAAACAAATGCAGGGCTGGCCAGTTAGCTCAGTTGGTTAGAGTGTGGTGCTGATAACATTGAGGTCCAGGGTTTGGTCTCAGTACTGGCCAGCTGCAAAAAATAAATAAACAAACAAAAAAGAACATAACAAATGTGCCAATTTGAAGACAAAAGTATTTCCTTGTTTAAGTTTGCATTTCTTTGATTAACTACTGAGTTGCAACCTTCTTTCTATGTGTTTGCTACTGGCCGTTTCTTTCCTTTTCTTCTATGAGTCACCTATTCCTACTCTGCTTTTTTTTCCTTTTGGGATTTTGGCTGCCTTCTTCCTGGTTTACAATCAGTTTGCTTTGCAGGTGTTTTTGTCTCTATGTTGTTTCAACTTTTTATTTTTAGATGTACAGAAAATTAATAAAAATAGTATATGGAATTCCTTAAGCCCTTTGTGCAGCTTCCTTTAATGTGTTACTCTTACATAACCGTAGTGCAATTAACAAATCCACGAAATTAACGTCGATACAATGTTATTAACTAAATGACAGTCCTAATTCAATTTCACCGGTTTTCCACTAATTGCCTTATTCTGTTCCTGGGTCCAATCCAGGATCCCACAATACATTATTTAGCTGTTATTTCTCCATTCTATTACGATTGCTCAATCTTTTCTTGTCTTTGGTGACATTGACACTTTTAAAGATAACTGATCAGTTTTTTTTTTTCTTCTTAATTTTATTTTGT
>NW_007731650.1:0-1359 GCF_000696425.1 Galeopterus variegatus
CAGCAAATAGGACTGGACACAGACTTCATGAATACAACCCCAGAAGCACGGGCAACCAAAGGAAAAATAAACAAGGTGGCTTCTCAGAGATCAGATAAGTTCTAGAAGCTTCATGGAATGTACCTGCACCTGGCTATGTATCTGGGTTACATGGGCAGGTGGTACAGAATCTTGCTCTTATCTTTCTTTAGCTGAAAGATAAAGGTTCCTGAACTCCACTTGCTGTGTATGTACCACTTCTGTACTCCAGAGGTGGAATCTTCTACAGCACTGCTTTTCTTGTGGTTGTGCTATGAACAGTAAAAAGTCAAGTGCTTTCAATGCCAAAGGCTCAGTAATTTTTCTTAACCTGATTTCATGTCCTATGCAAGTGTGTTCTACGACTTGCACAACGAGTACTTTATAAAGCTTGTTTACGCTTCAATAATACATGGTGTTTTCTTAAGAAATATCTAGCATTTTTATTTAGGTACCTCCAAACTTGAATTTGTGTGAAGCATTGTAAAATGATGCATTACAGTTGAACAGAGGTTTCCACTGGTTCTGTTTTTCTACTATTTCTGATAAGCATACAATACTGACTTTATTTTACATACAGGTGGCATTTCAAGTAAATGGCTTGTATAGGAAAAAAAAAAAGATCATTATCAAGAGGTATAGTTTCTTGTACCTCAGCAGTTCTCAAAGTATGGACCCTGGAGCAGGGTTGGCACCACCTGGGAACCTGGACATGCAAATTCTCCAGCCCAGCCCAGATCTACAGAATAAATCCTCAGGCAGGGTGAGGGCAGCCACTACTAAGCTGTCCAGCTAACTTTTTGGAACCCCTGTCATAGTAAACATTTTCCTATATTAAAAAAATTTTTTTAGATAAGTAATTTGTATGTTCAAATCCTTATCACAGGGATAAAATACTACATTTAAAAACCCCAATGTTCATTGCAGCACTCTTTACAATAGCCAAGTGTTGGAACCAACCCAAATGTCCATCATCGGATGAGTGGATACGATAAATGTGGTTTATCTACACAATGGAATACTACTCAGCTATAAAAACGAATGAAATACTGCCATTTGCAACAACATGGATGGACCTTGAGAGAATAATATTAAGTGAAACGAGTCAGGCAGAGAAAAAGAAATACCACATGTTCTCACTTATTGGTGGGAGCTAAAAATAAATAAATTCACTCACACACACATACACAAAGAAAAAATAACTGGGGGAGGGGAAGGGAAGAAGATATAACAACTACAATTTCTTTGAAGGTGTTACAACAAGCAAATGGAGAGGACATTGTTGGGTGGGAGGGAGGAGAGGGTGGACGGAGAGAGGCTTCGGTAATGGGCCGTAATAAT
>NW_007731650.1:2034-2308 GCF_000696425.1 Galeopterus variegatus
ATTATTACGGCCCATTACCGAAGCCTCTCTCCGTCCACCCTCTCCTCCCTCCCACCCAACAATGTCCTCTCCATTTGCTTGTTGTAACACCTTCAAAGAAATTGTAGTTGTTATATCTTCTCCCCCCCCCCAGTTTTGGGTGGGGGGGGGGGGTGGGGGGGGGGGGGGGGGAGGGAGGAGGGAGGTTTTGGTGATGGGCCATAATAATCAACCACATTGTATATTGACAAAATAAAATAAATAAAATAAATAAATAAAAATAAAAAATAAAAAC
>NW_007731650.1:2354-13801 GCF_000696425.1 Galeopterus variegatus
ATATTAAGTGAAACGAGTCAGGCAGAGAAAAAGAAATACCACATGTTCTCACTTATTGGTGGGAGCTAAAAATAAATAAATAAATTCACTCACACACACACACACACACACACACACACACACAAAGAAAAAATGGGGGGGAGGGGAAGAAGATATAACAACTACAATTTTTATTGAAGGTGTTACAACAAGCAAACGGAAAGGACATTCTTGGGTGGGAGGGGGGAGAGGGAGGAGGGAGGGAGGTTTTGGTGATGGACCATAATAATCAACCACATTGTATATTGACAAAATAAAATAAATAAAATAAATAAATAAAAATAAAAAATAAAAATGGTCAAAGCATAAGAATAGACATTTCTCTAAAGACATATACAAATGGCCGATAAGAATGCGAAAAGATGATCACCACTGTTAATCATAAGGAAAATGTATATCAAACCACAATGAGATACCACTCCACACCCACTAAGAGGGCTGTAATTTTTTAAAAACAAGATCTTTTGAGAATCTGAGAAATCAGAACCCTCTTACAATCCCAGGAGGAATGTAAAATGCTACAGCATTTGAAAAGTTTGGCATTTCCTCAAAATGTTAAAATAGAGTTATCACAAGACTCAGCAATTCTGCACCTAGGTCTATACCCAAGATAAACGAAAAGTGACAAAGGACTCCATACTACTTGCATATGTTTCCATTCACATGAAAGACATACACATACTGTATGGCCCATTTATATAAAATGTCCAGAACAGGAAAATCCAGAGAGACAGGAAGTAGGTTTTTGGTTGCTAGGTCTATACCCAAGATAAACGAAAAGTGACAAAGGACTCCATACTACTTGCATATGTTTCAATTCACATGAAAGACATACACATACTGTATGGCCCATTTATATAAAATGTCCAGAACAGGAAAATCCAGAGAGACAAGAAGTAGGTTTTTGGTTGTTCCAGAGAGACAGGAAGTAGGTTTTTGGTTGCCAAAATTGGATAGAGTGGGGAATAGGAAATTGCATGGAGTTCTTCGGAGTGGGAGAGGAGATGGAAATGTTCTGTAATTAGATAGTGGTGATAGTTGCACAATATTGTGAATATACTAAGAGCTATATCATTACATGCTTTAAAATAGTGAATTTTAAGTTTTGAGAACTTTATCTCAATTAAAAAACACTATATTTTCCTTGCCAAATGTCAGTTTTTGAATATTGGTAATTTTCTTTCTCACTTTTATTATCACTAACACATGAAGCTGAAGAGTATCTAATACGATTTTTTTTTTTTTTTCCCGGTGCTTAACCAGTACTGGGATCAGAACACTTGAGCTAACCACCGGCTTTCTAAAAAGATTCTTAGAAGAACCAAGTTATGTAACATGTGAGCAGTGTTAAAAAGATTCTTATAAGAACTAAGTTATGCTACATGAGGGCAGAGCTGACTCACAGAGCTTATGTGGAAAATCATCATGTGTTGAGGTATAGTTGGCATTTTTTAATGGGTACTAACTTGTACCAGTACACTGAATGTTCCTAGAGGACAGTGATGATATCTCCTTTCAATTAACAGATGTTTCCTAGCATAATAAATCAGACCTGACGCATAGCAGGGTTTTCTTTAAAATAATATGTTGAATAAAATAAAAATAAAATAAAACAAAATACATGTGTGAATTCATTAGCAGTCACTGAAAAATGTTTTTATACATGATCTATATAATTAAAAAATATAAAACTGTCTACATATGTTATGAAATGTGGCTATAAAATGTACATTTTAAGTGATATTTTCATTAGGAATTAATACTAAAGATGTAAATAAGTAGCTTCCACATAGATCATTCTTTTAGATATGAACATTTTTACTGAAAAAGAGAGCAGGCCTGATATGAAATATGTGGCAGATTGATAGTTATCTTCCAGTAGTCAATTTGCATTTCTGTCATTATAAACAAGCTTAAATGAAGATGTGACCACCCAAATAAGTACTTCTTATTGGTTGAGAGATGGAGAAAAATGGAGAAACTTGGGACTTGGACCACAAATGGATATGCTAAGTCAGTGAAGACCAGCAGATTTGCCTGATTTCCAGATCATACCTTCTCTCTTACCTGATTTGTGAGAGAGAAAGAAAACATAATTTATTTCTTTCAAGCCTCAGAAATCTTACAGTGTCTTTAAATAGACTTTGTAATACATTTAAATATAGACATGTCTTATGTCTTAGAATTTATGTCCATATTGCCTGACATCTGTGATCATAAGATCCTGAGATTAACCTGGTTTACTTGTTATAATTTAAGTTTCCAGAAATCTTTTCCATATGTTCTGATTCTTTAGGATAAATAGGAGCCCAGGTATCTGTACTTTCAATAAACACCCAAGTAATATATTATTTGGTCATCTTTGAAAATGTTTCTTTAATTATAGTTACCAAAGGTATTCATGTATCTTAACCTACTACTCAACCAAAAAAAGAAAGGACATTTTAATAAAGATAACATAATTCAACATTTTATTGAGTGAAATATTTATGCTTGTAAATTGCATTAGGTTTTATATTATCAAATAAACAATTAATATAATAGTTTCCAAACTGCCAGTGAATAAACAGACACAAAGAATGAAAGTCCTTAATCACAGATTGTTAGTGTTGGAAAGTCTTCAACATCCTATATTCCATTTTATGTACCATAGAAGGCTCCACCTACCCATCTACAAATTTAAGGCCCTGACCGAGAAGACTCTAGTTTGTTGTACAATTCACAGCAAAATAGGATTACAATAAAAGCCATAGGAATGTGTAGCTCAGGCAAAATGTCGGCATTTACCATAATGAGCAAATTCAATTGTTTCATTACTTTGTCTGTAATAAAGAAAGAAAAAGAAATTAATAAAAGAACATGTCTAATTCCCTGTCTACTGTTTAAAATGCTTTTCAATGAGGAGGATTTGAACATGGGACAGCTTAAAGAGTCTTCTACAAGCAGCTGGGCCCCACTTGCTGCCTAGCCATGCACAAGTTCTCTTCCCCATTTGGGGCTACTTGATTTTTTTCTACAAGCCCAGTCCTGACTCAGTCTCAGTACTGCCCAGAACTGAGACAGGAGAGGATTAAAGATTGTCTCAGTGGTTTTCTTGAAGCACAAGCCAACCTGGGGATAAAATGTGAGACGATTTTATGAGAGGAAACACCTGTAAGAGAAAGCATGGAAACAAGTAGGAAGGCTGGCAGAAGCTTCAGACTGTAAACTTCAGAATGAAAGAGACAAGAAAGGAGATTGGGTGGAAGTGTCCTAGACTGCCCTGTACTCTAAGAAAAGTTCTGAAGCTGTCCTGGAATTCAGGAGACAAAGTGGATCATCAGAGTCATCCTTGCCTAGCATTAATGGGCTCATTGTGATGGATCTCAGAGTTCTGTACTTAGTTAGGTTTCTTGCTCATTTATGCTCCCTGTAGCTTGGAGCTATATCATGAAGATTACCATTCAGTATCTGGGCTTCAGAATTACATTATATTAGTCACTAGTCTACCACTAACAATCCATAATAATTAAATTAAGTGAAATTAATTGATTTATTGATTTGAATAGTATGTAGTAGAGTTATACTGAGAGGCCAATACAAAACTACTTTTAGAAATGAGAACTTCAGGGAAAGGTACAAGTGCGTTCCTGTGACTCTTATAGAGACAGTAGAATTATTTCTTGTGTATGTTATGCTTAGGTCATCAGAAACATGGGTTTTCTTATCATTTTGTGATGTTTTCTTCATTACTTTAGAAAAGCCAATATTTAATCTTTGTGTACTTACAACTTTTTACTGCAGAAAACGCATTTATTGCTGTAAGTCTGGCCATTGGTTCCACAGACTGGATCCATTTCTCTGGTACAAGAATTTATTTTACATGAATACACCTTACAGTCTGGCTGTTAAACATAAAGCAACAACATAGAATTTTTCAGATAATAAACCTTTTGAATAAAATGTTCTTTATTCTTCATGAAAAATGCCATACATCAAAATGGAATGAATATATTCTATATTGAGGTTTAAAAATAAACATTAATGTACCCACAACTCATTTAAAAATAATTTTTTTTTTTTTTGTGACTGGTAAGGGGATCATAACCCTTGGCTTGGTGTCTCCCGCACTGCGCTCAGCCAGTGAGCGCACCGGCCATCCCTACATAGGATCCAAACCCGCAGCCTCGGCACTCCCAGTGCCGCTGCGCTCCCAGTGCCTCACTCTCCCGAGTGAGCCACGGGGCCAGCCCAACATAAAATATTTTTAATAAATTTTTACAAACCCAATTACTTTTAAAAGCCATACAAATGACTGAATGTATTTTTACAATTTAGACACCTGCCCCCATTTCTCATTCCCAGTACAAATCTCCCCCAAGATTTCATACTGCAAAAAAATATAAAACTAATTTTTTTATTTATCATTTTTTTGTCTTTCTCAATAATTTCACTATATATATATGTATTCGTACATGTGAATGGTTGCATATATGTGTATAATCCTATGCCTCTATATATAATCTGTTTTAGTGTTGGCCGTGTTGGAAATTGACATAAACAAACAATACTGTGTGTATTCCTACATGATCTGCTTTTTAAATTTGTGAACTTTATCTATAGTAGATATCTTTATTGGAAGTATAGCTCAACTTTTCACTTCTATGTAATATTCCACTATGTGAATAATATTTAAATTTATTGTTTTATCCATTCTTAAGAGTATAACTAGTTTGGTTTTTTTAAATCCTCTTTCTTTGCTAGGGTGAATAATTCTGCTTTAAACTCCTTTTAACACATATTAGTTACTTGTTTACAACAAGGCTATGCCCATTAATGGATTTTTTGAATAATTTTTGCCTTATCTATGATACCAAATGGTTTTATACTCATATAATTGGCAAGATTCTATTTCTTGACCTTAATATAATAATAATTCAGGTTTTTTTGGTTGTTTTTGTTTTTATTTTTTGAAGGATCATTCTCTTACACATTTTGTTTGGTGAAATTCACTGTTGAAATTTACAATATATGAAAGTTGAGACTTTACCTTTTTCAACTTCCAAATTAATCTGTATTAACTTACCGGATCGCGAAATTTTTGTGAAGATGAAAAAGCAGTTTCTGCAACCAACACACAAATGAAAGGTTGAAAAGAAGATGAGGGGGGCAGGGAAGCATAGTGTCTGTTGGAAGAGCCCTCATTTGTTAGTAGCAGAAATCTATGCAAATTACTTACTCATGACCAGGCAAGTAATAAAGTGAGCCTTTTGTGGCAGTACCAAAACTATAGATTCATAATATGTATTCAAATTGGGAAATAGTCTATAATTCTCAGACTAATATCACTTGTGAAAATAATTTTAGGTATTGTTTAATAATCCCCAAAGCCCTCCTTTGAAGATACCATAGTGTCTTTTTAAAAAAATTTACTTACAGATGAAACTACCTAGCCAGAGAAGATAGTGCCTTGCAAAAAGTCACTTAATATGTCTTGCATAAAGTAACTGAATATAAAGAAATTAATTAGTACTTAATTAGTACTCAGCTCTATTATTAGGGATCTGTTCAACATCTCACAGTTATTTTATTCTGAAATTAATGAGCTACCTTGAGCTTTCAGAAAGATAACTTTTACCCAGAAGGATCAATGAGTCCTCTCCTTACACAAGGCCTTTACTTTAGTGCAATCATCTGGCAGACGACAAATCAGATTGTCAAGGAATACCAGTTCTAGAAGACATCATTGCTACGCATTTAACAAGCATGGAACCTGACTTCCAAAAAGGAAAAAAAAAAAAAAATAGGTAAATATCTTTAGTCGTAGATGAACAAAAATCTAAGGTCTACGACCCCTTCTTACTCACTTCTTTGCCTACAGTTCTCTAAAGTCGAAAATGAGAAACTGCAACCCACTGATGCAATTTTAAAAGGCATTTGTAATACCGTTTTATTTTACCACTTTAAGGATTACAAACCCAACAAAACCAGCCTCTCCATTTCTAGATTACAGCAGTTGTTTTCTGCATTTTTTAAAGATATGTGAAAAATGTAACGCAGATTAAAAAATTTACTCACCAGAATAAAGAGTTTCAAATGCCGAGACAATGATGAAAATAACTTGAATCCTTGATGACAAGGGCATTTTATCACGTATCAAGTCTGTGGAAGAAACTTTTAAAAATATTTGTGACAATGATGCATGCCACATTACATAAACAAAAAGAATCCAGGGCCCAGTTTTAGAAAGTTTTTTATTTCTAAAGAAACTGCTCTGACCTTTTAGATTTCTACGCAGAGAGGACTATTCCCTTTCACCTTCCCCCAAACCTGTGATTCAATGAGACATAAAATGTCATCATGGCAGATGTAAGAGAAAGCCCAGGAATATAACTGTTAGCAAAATGGAAGAAGTTGATTCTACTCCCAATTTTTCAGTCATCACAGATGGAAAGTGGCTACATTTTTTTTTAAGTGCACATTTGAATATCAGGTATTTTCCTCAGGAAATAAGAACAATTATTTCTGAAAGGATGGGATCTGGAACAGTCTTCAGTGCAGTGCTACACACCAGGGCTATCTCCCCAGATTTCCCCCATCTACCTCACACAGAGAGATAATGGGGATTGAAGCCAACAGCTCTGGAAACTGGAGATTTTGCTCAGCTTCCCTCTTCAAGCAACGCCTTCAAGCTAACTCTCTTTTATTGATCCGTGAATGAAGAGTTTGACTGGGATAAGACAGATGGCCCAGGGCAGAGAAGACACAGAGGTATTCCGTGTTCTCCCTGGAGGCTATAAAGCAGGTCATGAGAGGTGCCTCACAAATACTTCTCAATAGATTTTATCTCAGCAGGAAGTTTGAAGATAATTTGATCTGATGAACCAAGAAGTATGAGGAGGAAAAAAGGTAATAAGTAGTTATAGATCCTAAGACAGAGAATCTGGGTGGGGATATACTTTCATGAGTTTTTCCTCTAGGAAACTACCAAGTTTTCTAGATGAAAATTGTAGAAAAACCCTCTAAAGCTTCCGACAGTAAGAGGCAAATGTGACCTTTTTGAAATACACCCAGAGTTTCTGTTTTCATTAAAGAAATCTGTTCTAAAGGAAAACTACTTTAAAAGAATTCAAATAACATCAGTTTTACCTGAGACTAAACAGGGAGAGAGAAATATACTAATTCAGCCATTTCTAAACTTTCTTTTTTACCTAAAAGGTGGAAAAGATAAAAAGAACTTGTGAAGGTACAGGCCACGGCACAGGATATAAAAGACCTAAGAATTAGTCATATAAATACAGAAAAATTCCCCACCCTCCACTTTTTTCCATCGTATCACCATGACTACTTTATAGTAACAAGGGTTTAGAGTTTAGAAAAACTGCAAGGCTTGGACTCTGTTTAAGAAAGAATTTCTAGGAAAATCAAAAGACAAAAGTGGAGGGAAAAAAAGGACACCAGAAGAGATTTTAGCCTCTGATACTAACAGCTATGGTAGATTGTAAATACATCATAACTCCTAACCAGATAAACATAAACCTCACACCAAAGGCCTATTTACCTCAGTTCCTTTTTCCAGTGCAGCATCTGGTTTTAAATAAATCAATCTCTCTCTATATATAAACTAAAGATTAACATTGCTATATGCCATCTGGCTTCCTAACCAGATAAACATAAACCTCACACCAAAGGCCTATTTACCTCAGTTCCTTTTTCCAGTACAGCATCTGATTTTAAATAAATCAATCTCTCTATATATATAAACTAAAGATTAACATTGCTATATGCCATCTGGCTTTAGATAGATAGATAGATAGATAGATAGATAGATAGATAGATAGATAGATAGATACTAAAGGTTAACATTGCTATATGAAGAGACAAACCATGCACCAAACCAGATTCAGGTATGACAAATGCTATTAATGCACTAACTATATTAGAGATCCTATACTAGAGATTTCTGGAATAATCAGAAAGTGAATTTAAAATAACTATAATTAAGATGAGTGGTGTCAGCAAGCAAGATAGCAGACTAAAAGGTACCAGCCATTGTTCTCCTTACATAAAAAGGTAATTTAACAACTACCCATGGATAAAAATAACTCTGAGAAGGCTCTGGAGTAAAATGTTTGCAAGTCAGTGAAGCAGAAAACCTGAGAATGGCTGCATAGAAAATAGAAAGAAGCATTATACCCCATATCCTAGGTTAGCACAGTTTGGGGTCAGGAATGCAGCTCTACAAGGAACATGAGAATCAAGAAACCATAATAACATCAATGAAACACAATAAATTTCCAGTATCTAACCCCAAAGAAATGGAGATCTATAAATTCCCTGAGGAAAAATTAAAAATAATTTTTCAAAGACGTTCATTGAGCTTCAAAAGAGACAAAAAGATGACTCAACAAAATTACAAAAGCATAACATGATCAAAAGAAGTTCAACAAAGAGATAAAATTGTAGAAAACAAAAACATAAACACAGAAATTCGGGAGCTCAGGAATATACTACATAAAATAGAAAATGCAATACTATTTCCAACAGCATATTTGATCAAGCATAAGAAAGAATAATCAAATTCAAAGACATTTGAAATTATCCAATAATAGGAGAAAAGGAAAACAAGAATAACAAGGGTGAAGAGACGTTACAGAATTTATGGGACACCATCAAACAAATATACACATTCTGAAATTCTCAGAAAGGGAAGATAGAAATGAAGAAAATGACAGCTTATTTAAAGAAATATGACCTAAAAATTTCCCAATTTGGAGAAAAAAACAGACACCCAGATTCAAGAAACCCAAAGAATCTCAAATAGGTAGAACATAAAAAGTCACATTATAATTGTATTGTCAAAAGTCAACCACAAAGAAAGAATTTTGAAAACAGCAAGAGAAAATGAACTCATCACATATGAGGGAACCGAATAAAACTATCAGCATATTTCTCAGCAGAAACATTGAGGCCAGAAGAAGGGTGATAATATAGTCAATATACTGGAAAGAAAAAAAATGTAAACTAAGATATTGCACCTGGCAAAACTATCACATAAAAATGGAGGATAGATAGTCTTTCCCAGACAAACAAAATATAAGGAAATTTGTCATNGCAGCATCTGGTTTTAAATAAATCAATCTCTCTCTATATATAAACTAAAGATTAACATTGCTATATGCCATCTGGCTTTAGATAGATAGATAGATAGATAGATAGATAGATAGATAGATAGATAGATAGATACTAAAGGTTAACATTGCTATATGAAGAGACAAACCATGCACCAAACCAGATTCAGGTATGACAAATGCTATTAATGCACTAACTATATTAGAGATCCTATACTAGAGATTTCTGGAATAATCAGAAAGTGAATTTAAAATAACTATAATTAAGATGAGTGGTGTCAGCAAGCAAGATAGCAGACTAAAAGGTACCAGCCATTGTTCTCCTTACATAAAAAGGTAATTTAACAACTACCCATGGATAAAAATAACTCTGAGAAGGCTCTGGAGTAAAATGTTTGCAAGTCAGTGAAGCAGAAAACCTGAGAATGGCTGCATAGAAAATAGAAAGAAGCATTATACCCCATATCCTAGGTTAGCACAGTTTGGGGTCAGGAATGCAGCTCTACAAGGAACATGAGAATCAAGAAACCATAATAACATCAATGAAACACAATAAATTTCCAGTATCTAACCCCAAAGAAATGGAGATCTATAAATTCCCTGAGGAAAAATTAAAAATAATTTTTCAAAGACGTTCATTGAGCTTCAAAAGAGACAAAAAGATGACTCAACAAAATTACAAAAGCATAACATGATCAAAAGAAGTTCAACAAAGAGATAAAATTGTAGAAAACAAAAACACAAACACAGAAATTCGGGAGCTCAGGAATATACTACATAAAATAGAAAATGCAATACTATTTCCAACAGCATATTTGATCAAGCATAAGAAAGAATAATCAAATTCAAAGACATTTGAAATTATCCAATAATAGGAGAAAAGGAAAACAAGAATAACAAGGGTGAAGAGACGTTACAGAATTTATGGGACACCATCAAACAAATATACACATTCTGAAATTCTCAGAAAGGGAAGATAGAAATGAAGAAAATGACAGCTTATTTAAAGAAATATGACCTAAAAATTTCCCAATTTGGAGAAAAAAACAGACACCCAGATTCAAGAAACCCAAAGAATCTCAAATAGGTAGAACATAAAAAGTCACATTATAATTGTATTGTCAAAAGTCAACCACAAAGAAAGAATTTTGAAAACAGCAAGAGAAAATGAACTCATCACATATGAGGGAACCCAATAAAACTATCAGCATATTTCTCAGCAGAAACATTGAGGCCAGAAGAAGGGTGATAATATAGTCAATATACTGGAAAGAAAAAAAAATGTAAACTAAGATATTGCACCTGGCAAAACTATCACATAAAAATGGAGGATAGATAGTCTTTCCCAGACAAACAAAATATAAGGAAATTTGTCATAAATATACCTGCCTGAAATGTTTAAGGAAATTCTTCAAAAAGAAACAAAAACACGCTAAAAAAAAACCACAAAAGCATAAATCTCACAGGTAAATATAAATACATAGACAAATACAAATAATGTAACCCTGTAATTGTGGTTTGTGAATTACTTTTAACCCTAATATAAAAGTTAAAAAATAAAAATTTGGTAATGAATACCCACAGGAAAAAAAGTGAACCCCGACTATAATAAAGTGTGTGTGGGGGGGGGGAGTAAAAGTGAAGAGTTTTTGTGTATGACTGAATTCATCAACTTAAAATAGATGTGTTTAAAACTAAAAGATATCTTATGCAAGTCTCAAAATAACCAAAAGGAAAAAACCTAGAGTAGATACACAGAAGATAAATAGAAAAGTATGAAAGCAAACCACTAAAAGAAAATATCAAATAACAAAAGAAGAGATCAAGAGAAATAAAAAGGGACAAATAAAAAAAAACCCATGAAAAACCCTGAAAAACAGACAGCAAAAACAATGAACAAAATGGCAGTCATAAATCTTCACCAATTGATAATAACTTTAAATATAAATGAGTTAAATACCCCCAAGGAAAAAACAGAGAGGCTGTACAAATTTTTTTTTTTTTTTGGTCCTTTTTGAGACCGGCCACACCACGCTCAGCCAGTGAGTGCACTGGCCATCCCTATATAGGATCCAAACCCGCGGCAGGAGCGCTGTTGCGCTCCCAGAGCCACACTCTCCTGAGTGCGCCACGGGCTCGGCCCTGTACAAATTTATTTTTTTTAAATTTGGTAATATGCTGTCTATCAGAAAATCACTTTAAATTTTTAGATGCACATAAGCTAAATGTGAAGAAATGAAAAAAAAAGTCTTATGCAAATAATAACCAAAGGAAAGCAGATATTTATATGAGGCAAAA
>NW_007731650.1:13840-30427 GCF_000696425.1 Galeopterus variegatus
ATGCTGTCTATCAGAAAATCACTTTAAATTTTTAGATGCACATAAGCTAAATGTGAAGAAATGAAAAAAAAAGTCTTATGCAAATAATAACCAAAGGAAAGCAGATATTTATATGAGGCAAAAATCAAAATAAAGTAAAAACTCTCTAGAGACAATGACAATTATTATATAATAATAAAAGTCTATTTGACAGGAAAATATATCAGTTGTATATATATACAACAAATATCAAAGCACCTGAATATATAAAGCAAGTATTGACAGATTTGAATATTTGAAGGGAGAAATTGCAGTACAGTAACAGTAAGGATGGTAATACCATACTTTCAATAATGAATAGGACATCTATGAAGAAAATCAGTAGGAAACAGCAGATTTGAACAACACTATAGACCAAATTGGCTTAACCAACTGCTATGGTCTGATGTTTACTGAATGTGTTCCTCAAAAATTCATATGCTGAAATTTAATCCCCAAAGTAATAGTATTAAGAGATGGAACCTTTAGAACACGATTAGGTCATGAGGGTAGACCTCATGAATGGGATTAGTGCCCTTATAAAAGGGGCATGGGGGAGCTTATTTGCCCCTTCTGTCTTGTAAGAAAAAAGCAAGAACATCTATGAAGCAGAGAGTGAGCCCTTACCAGACACTGAATCTCCCTGCACCTTAACTTTTGACTTCACACCCTCCAGAACTGTGGGCAAAAAAATTCTGTTGCTTATAAATTACCTAGTCTAAGATATTTTGTTATATATTCTTCTCAAGGAAACACGGGACATTTTCCAGGATAGATCCCGTGTTAAGTAACAAAACAAGTATTAAAAATATAAGAAAATTTAAGTTATTCCAATTTTTTCTGACAATAGAACAATAACAATAAGAAAATGAGAAAATTCAAACATATAAGGAAACTAAACAACACACAGAGTGACTATTGGGTCAAAGAGGAAAGAAAAAGAAAATGCAAAAATTATCTCGAAACAAACAAAAAAAAACCAAAATAAACAAAAATTGTTGGATATGGCAAAAACAGTACTAATAGGAAAGTTTTATAGAGATAAATATCTACTTAAAAAAGAAAATAGGTTCTCAAATGGAAAACTTAACTTTATCCTTAAAGAACTAGGAAGAAAACAACAGACTAAGCCAAAAGTTAGCAGAAAAAGATAAAATTAGAGATGAAGTTAGTCAAATATAAAATAGGAAAACAAGAAAAAAAACTAACACTTTAATTTTTAAAAAGATAAACAAAATTGACAAATCCCTAGCTAGACTAAGGAAAAAGAGAAAAGACATTATATCAAACATAAAAAAGATATTACAATAGAAGCCTCAGAAACAAACAAGATCGAAGAGTCTACTATGAACAATTATATGACAATAAATTGAATAACTTAGAAAAAATGAATAAATTCCTAGAAATGTAAAATGCACTGTATTAGTACATTTTGTGTGGCTATAACAGAATGCCTGAGACTGAGTAATTTTTAAGGAAAAGTGGTTTATTTTGCTCATGATACTGGGACAGCAGCATCTGGTACAGTCCTCAGGCTGCTTCTATTCATGGTGGAAATCCGTGGGGCAGCCCACAGGTTTAAGCAGATCACATAGCAAGAGGAAGCAAGAAAGAGAGGGAAAAGGTGCCAGGGTCCTTTAAACAACCAGTTCTCATGGGGACTAAGAAAGCAAGAACTCATTCACTGCCACTACCACTGACCCCCCCCCACCTCAGGGCATTTATCTGCCCCCCATGACCCAATCAGCTACCAATTCTGCCACACTGGGGATCAGATTTTGATGTGAATTTTGGGAGGACAACATAATCAAACTCTATCACGCACCAAAATTGAGTCAACAAGAAATGGAAAGCCTGAACAGACCGATAACAAATACGGAGATTCAATCTGCAGGAAAATAAAAAACAAAAAACTCCCAACAAAGAAAACCCCAGAACCTGATGGCTTCATGTGTGAATTTTATAAAACATTCAAAGAAGGATTAATGTCAAACCTTCTTAAGTCTTCCATAAAGTAGGAGAGAGAACACTTTTAAACTTATTTTATCAGAATGGCATCACCCTGATACCTGACACAAAGCTACACGAAGACATCACAAGAAAAGCAGACTATAGGACAGTGTCACTGATGAACATAGATGTAAGAATTCTCAACAAAATAGTAGCAAATCAAATTCAACAGCACATTAAAAGGATCTACACCATGACCAAGTGGAATTTATCACTGAGATGCAAGGACGGGTCAACATATGCAAACCAGTAAATGTGATATACCACATTAACAGAATCAAAGAAAAAAATCATCTCAATAGATGCAGAAAAAACATTTGAGAAAATGCAACATCTATTCATGATAAAAATTATTAACATAACAGGAATAAAGAAACCTACTTCATCAAAATAAAGGCAATATATGAAAAGCCCACAGCTAACATCATAATACATTGAAAAAAATGAAAGCTTTGCCCCTAATATTTGGTATAAGCCAAAAATAGCCACTCTTGTCCTTTCCAATCCGCATAGTACAGGAAGTCCAAGCTAGAGGAATTAGGCAAGAGAAATCACTGAAAAGCATTCAAATCTGTAAGGAAAAAGTAAACTTATCTGTTTACAAATGGTATGATTATATATATGTAGGAAACCTCGAAGATTCTATACAAATAGTCATAGAAATAATAAAGGAATTCAGTAAAGTTGCAGGATACAAATCACCATACAAATATCAGCTGTGTTTCTATTCACCAACAAACCACCCAAAACGAAAATTAATAATAACAATCTCATTCACAATAACAACAAAAACAGTAATACTTAGGAATCAACTTAACCAAAGAAGTGAAAGACTTATGCACTAGAAATTATAAAGCTTTGATGAAGAAAAGGAGAGAAGACAGATACTGAAGATACCACATGTTCATGAACTATAAGAATTAATTTTTTAAAGTGTCCACACTACCCAAAGTGATCCAGAGATCTATTGCAATCTCTGTTGAAATCCCAATGATAGTTTTTACCGAAATAGAAAACAAAAACAAAAACGAAAAAACACAAGAAACTAAAATTTGTATGGAACCGCAAAAGATCCTGAATAGCCAAAGCTTCAGAAAGCTTCCAGTACCTTTGAACAGAAGTTGAAGTGGATTTAATCATAGACCTGTTTTGCGTATTAGAATTAAATCATAAAATCCTAAGATTAAACCGTGGTACTTGTTAGAATTCAAGTTCCCAAATATCTCTCCCAGAGGTTCTGATTCTCCATTTAGGAGTCAAATTGAAATTGCTGGAATAATTAATGTAGTAATAATTTCATTTTACTTTGAAGAATTTTCACCGGCCAAGGCCCCGGCGGCCCCTGTTTTACGAGGCGGGGCCGGGGCTGCGGGGCTGCGGGGCTGCGGGGCTGCGGGGCTGCGGGGCTGCGGGGCTGCGGGGCTGCGGGGCTGCGGGGCTGCGGGGCTGCGGGGCTGCGGGGCGGATCCTCCTCCCCTTCCTCCGGCGGAGGCTGACCTGGAGTTAACAGCGCGGGCGGCGGCGGGAGGCGGCGGAGCGGCGGCTTGAAGGTCCCGGACCTTCTCCAGAGGAGGGTGGGAAGCGCGTGGGGCCCCGGGTGGCAGCGCGACGTGGGAAGGAGGGGAGAAGAAGGCCTGGAAAGGCGAATACTTGGTGTGTAAAGGAAGCTGCCGAGCAAGAAGGAAGCCCTGCCAATCCTTTCTGAGGAGCTGGGCACCTGCCAGCAGGTGAGGGACCGGCACAAACTCGGCCCATCAGCTTCGAGAACGCCACCAGTCCTTGAAGAATACCCAGAGCTGATGGATGGAGATCCAGCACTTCCTCCTGAAAAGAGGAAACAAGCTAAACTTGCACAACTATTGAGAGATTCTCAGGACTGCAATAGACATCTGGGAGAAGAAATTAAAGGATTTCAGCAAAGGATTGGAGATGTCCAGGGCGACGACAAGCTGTTGAGAATGACAATTGACAAACAAAGGCTTGGAAATGAAGAAATTGGTGTATGACACTTTGCAGCCCATGAGCATGTAGACTTGGTTGAGAACCTGGAGAGAGCCAAGGAACAAATTAAGCCTTTGGAGCATGACCTGTGGATGAGCTTTAGGGTGTTAAAGAAGAGCTGTTTTCCTACCAGAACAGTGGAGAGTCTAAACCATATCCTGGGAGGGCATGGGAACTGTATCATTGATGTGGATGACCTGAGTATGGAGAACAGGTACCTTCATGGATTGGAAGAATTAACATTGTGAAAATGTCCATGCTACCCAAAGCAATCTACAGATTCAATGCAATCCCCAGCAAAATACCAATGACAGTCTTAACAGCAATAGAAAAAACAATCCTAACATTCATATGGAACAACAAAAGACCCTGAATAACCAAAGCAAATCTGAGCAAAAAAAAATAAAGCCAGAGGCATTACACCACCTGACTTCAAATTATACTACAAAGCTATGCTAACCAAAACTACATGGTACTGGCATCAAAACAGACACGAACCTACGGAACAGAATAGAGAATACAGAAATCAATCCAAGTACTTACAGCCAACCAATCTTTGACAAAGGCACCAAGAACATACATTGCGAAAAGGACAGCCTCTTGAATAAATGGTGCTGGGAAAACTGGATATCCATAGGTAGAAGAATGAAACTAGACCTGTACCTCTGACCATATACCAAAATCAACTCAAAATGGATTAAAGACTTAAATATAAGATCTGAAACTATAAAACTTCCAGAAGAAAACGTACAGGAAACACTTCAGCACATAGGTCTGGACAAATACTTTATGAATAAGACCTCAAATGCATAGAGACCAAAAGAAAAGATAAACAAATGGGATTATAGCAAACTAAAAAGCCTCTGAACAGCAAAGGAAATAATCGACAGAATGAAAAGAGAACCTGCAGAATGAGAGAAATTATTTGTGAACTATACATCCAACAAGGGATTAATTACCAGAATATACAAGGAACTCAAACAACAGTAAGAAAAAAATAAAATAAGTAAAAATAATCTGATTTAAAAATGAACAAAGAAACTGAGCACATTTACTATCAAAGGAAGACATACAAATGGCCAACAGACACATGAAAAAATGCTCACCATCACTAAGCATCAGGGAAATGCAAATCAAAACCACACTGAGATAACATCTCACCCCAGTTAGACTGGCTATTATTAAAAAGACAGAGAATAACAAATGCTGGCAAGGATGCAGAGAAAGGGAAACCCTTCTGCATTGTTGGTGGGACTGTAACTTAGTGCAGCCATTACAGAAAACAGTATGTAGATTTCTCAAACAACTACATATAGAACTGCTATATGATCCAATAATCCCACTACTGAGTATATACCCAAAGGAATGGAAATCATAATGTCAAAGAAGTATCTGCACTCCCATGTTTATCACAGTTCTATTTACAATAGCCAAGATATGGAACCAACACAAATGTCCATCAACAAATGACTGCATAAGGAAAATGTGGTATATATACAACGGAATACTACTCAGCCATATAAAAGAATGAAGTTCTCCCATCTGTATCAACATGAATGAGCTTGGAAAAAATTATGTTAAGTAAAATAAGCCAGGCACAGAAAGAGAAATACCACGTGTTTACTCATAAGTGGGAGCTAAAAACAAACAAACAAACAAAAAGAAATACATAAATAAGAAAAAAGGATGCAAGAAATGTGGAAATAAATAAAGCAAGAAAGAAGTAACCAACAATCACAATACATTGAACTTTCAAAAGAAGAGAACAGAATTGTGATTACTAGAAGTGGGAAAGGGGGTGAGGGGGTGGTTAGAGAGAAATTGGTTAATTGACACAAGGAATGATTACATCTTGTAATGTCGAACGTACTAATTATCCTGATTTGATCAACACATGTACGCAGGTATTGATATTCAACTCTGTATACTACAAATATGTATAATAAAATTATGTTTCAATATAAATAAATAAATAAATGGATAAAGAGCTAAATTTTACTGCCCATTCTAAACCATCAGTCTGTCTCTACTTCCCCAATGTGGGAAATTGGAAAAGGGAATCCACTGGTGCAATATTTAAAAGGACCTTAAAATATGCTCTGTGTCCTTTCACCACTTTAAGAATTGCAAACCCAATAAAACAAGCACTCCATTCTTAAGTTACAGTTAAGTTTCCTCCATTTCAAGTATATATAAAGTGTTCCAACACCAGGACTGGAAAATTTACTCACCAGAATAAAGAGCAAAGGCCAAGATGATGAAAAAAGCTTTGATCTATAATGAGAATAAAGGCATCTGATTGAGTGCGTGGAGAAAATCCTCTAGAATGTTTGTTACAATGGCAGAGGGGCACACTGCCCATTTCTAATAAACAGGCAAATGAAACCCAGGGTCTAGTTTTAGAAAGTTTTTTACTTATGAAGAAACTTCTCCAACCCCCTAGATTCCTAGTGAAGGCAGACTGTTTCCTCTCTTATTCCCCAGCCTTATAATTCAACAAGACATAACATATCAACTAAAGGCCTTCCTGGAGATGTGGCAGAGGAACAGTTATTTCTGGAAGGACCAATCTGGAGCAGTACTCATAGCAATGCTACCTACCAGGGCTACCTTCCTAAATTCCCCACTTGACCTGCATCACACAGAAAGGCAATGTGTAGTGATGCCAACAGCTCTGAAGACTGTAGCTATCCTGTTCACCTTTCCTTCGTAACCACCCATCGCCATCCAGTTAACTCCCTTTTATTGATATGTAAGTGAGGATCTTGGTGGGGTAAGACAGATGACTTGGACAGATAAGACAGAGGTATTCTGTGTCCTCCCTGGATGCACTAAAGTAGGTCATGAGAGGTGCCTCACAAACACTTCTCATTAGATCGTCCCTCAGCAGGAGGCTTGGGAACAATTTGATCTGATGAACCCAGAAGTATGAGGAGAACAGAAGGTAATAAGTGTAGTTATAGATCCTAAGATAGAGAAGATACGTGAACTCCTTCCAAGCAGGTCAGTTGGAAAGAGACAAAAGAACCAAGCAGGAAAAAGAAGAAAGAGTAGAAATTTTAATTCAACAAAATTCTAAACCCTTAGTAATTTTGAAAAACTAAATGTATATTAGGATTACCTACAGAAATCTTAAAGGCTATTGATACACCATCCCACCAATGTAGACTGTGAACCAATTATTAATACGTGAGTCCTGGTCATTGGTATGTATTTAAAGTTCTTAGATGAGACTTAAGTACAGACAGGTTTGGAAAACTCTGGAAAAGCACAGAATGTAAATTTATAGAATAGGAGAAAAAGAGGGCTGGGGACTGAAGTTGAGACTAGATGGGGCACAGCCTTAAGTTATATGTTAAGCAGTTTGATATTTGCCTCAGAGTTAAGAGGAAGACACTGAAGGATTTTGAGTAAGGGAGAGACCTGAATAGTAAATTTCTTCCTACCTAACCAATCGGCTTTATAGCCAGATTTGGTGAAAAGAGCTTTGGGAGTTCAGTTCAAATCCCATCTACCACTGAATAATCTGAACTCAATGTCTAGACCTTCTAATATACATTTTGCTTATTTTAAATATGGGAAAAATAATTCCAGTCTCACAGGTTTGTCATAAATGTTAGAGATAAAATATTAAAGCTGTCCACACTTACATTATGGAAAACCACGTTTGTCTCTCTAAACCTAACAGTGATTTTTAGCAATGAAGATATCCAGGATATAAAAAGAATCACCGGATGCTATGTACTGAAGGGGTAATAGAATTTACTAAATTATTCCAGTCATGCACTGAATGAATAAACAGGCCAAAGACAAATAAACAACAGCACAAAGCCCCAGGAGTTTAGGTGGGGAAAATTAGTATATAGAGTTGCAATAAAAATATTATCAACATTCTCAGTTTTCAACAACAAAAAAATATATACACATAAGAGATATAAGACAGTAAAAAGTATACTTCATATACAGGGAAAGGAGAAGGGAAGCAGGCAATAGAACTTGACTTTGAAGGGGCTAAGATGTTGGACCTAGCAGACAAAAATTCAAATCAGCTTTCATAAATATAATTAAAGACCTAAAGAAACCATGATGAAAGAAGTAAACAATAGTATGATGAAATTTTTCACCAAACAGAGAATGTCATTAAAATTACAAACTTCCCTAAAATGAATAAATAAGTGGAATTTCAGTAATTGAAAAGTACAGTAATGAAAATTAAAAAAAAAAAATTCACAGTAGACTTGAGCTGGCATAAGAAAGAATTGGTAAATTAAATTTACTTCAATAGAGAGTAAGAAATCTGAAGAACAGAAAATAAAATAATGTGATATGTCTCAAAAAATGTAGGGCATCATTAAATGCACCAATATATGCATAACGGGAGCAGCAGAATAATAGGAGAAAAAGAAGAGTGGAAAAACATTATCAAAAGATAATGGCTGTTTTTTACCCCACATTGTACTGTATAAATAATTTCTAATCCATTGTGTATTTCATAATTTCCCTATTATTAAACATTTATTTTGTGTTTCTTAAACAAAAATCTGTACATGTTTAATATATACAATTTTATGAGTTTGGACATTATGCATGCACCTTTGATATCACCACCACAATCAAGGTAATAAACATATCTATCACCTATAAAAGTTTCCTTATGATCCTTTGGGTTTTTGTTTGTTTGGTTGATATTTTTGATTTATTATGTTTTGTTTTCTATCATAAGGACACTTAAGACCTATCCTTTTGAACAACCCTATAAACCAATTAGACCTGACAGAGAAATATATAACACTCCATCCAACAAGATTAGAGAAGATTACACATCTTCTCAATTACACGTGGAACATTCTCTGGAATAGACCGTATGTGTGGTGTAAGGCCTAAAGTTAAAATGCAATATTATGTTGTATTGGTCCACTTTCTGTTGCTTATAACAGAATACCTGAAACTGAGTAATTTATAGGAAAACGAAATTTGTTTCTTACAGTTTTGTAGGCTGGGAAGTCCACAGTCCAAGGGGTGCATCTAGTGAGGGCCTTCTTCTGGGTGGGAACTCTCTACAGGGTCCCATGTGATGCAGGGTGTCACATGACAAGAACGGCAAGAACTCTCTAATACGCTCACTTGCTCTCCTTATAAAACCATCAGTATCTGTCCTGCAATAACTCACTAAACCATTAATCCATTACTCCATAAATGGATTAATTCATTCATGAGAGCATAGTTCTCATGATCCAATCACCTCTAAAGGACCCAACTTTCAGATACCACAGTCAGATTTCCCACCCTTTTAACATGGTTACAATGGGGATCAAACCTCCATGATTTATGCAGGGGACATCAAATCCACAGCATTTGTGTTGCCTTAACATCTGAAACTGGGAAGGCCTTGGATGTCCTAACTACAAGTTCCACTCCACATTCTTCTCCTATAGATAAGGTAGACAAACAACCATCCTTATCAAGAGGATAAGGTGGAGTTCCTGCTTACCCTGAGTAGTAGTTTTCAGTTCCCTGTCAGCCAATGGAATTTTTCAAAGAAGCCAAATACATCTGCATATTAAAACTAAGGATCACTTCATTCTCTTGATACTGTAAAGTCTGCCTCTCACAATTCCTGGAGATTCATTCTGTTCACAAATGCAATCTCCATTCATGGCATTCAGTAACTTATCACTCAGACTGTGAGTTTATTTGACTAATAAACTATTGATCTCTGTGCAGAATTGGGGGTTGTACATTCGGCCAGCAACATAACACTAGAGTGGGAATCCCTCCCTTACCAACAGGGTGAAAAGATGGCAATTGAAATTATTGATGTCACAAACAGGATGGCCAAACTTCAACTGAGGACACTTGGTCATCTTTAATTAATTGCTTTTTGCTAACTAACTGGTTCCACGAACTCAGACTGTGAGTTTATTTGACTAATAAACTATTGATCTCTGTGCAGAATTGGGGGTTGTACATTCGGCCAGCAGCATAACACTAGAGTGGGAATCCCTCCCTTACCAACAGGGTGAAAAGATGGCAATTGAAATTATTGATGTCACAAACAGGATGGCCAAACCTCAACTGAGGACACTTGGTCATCTTTAATTAATTGCTTTTTGCTAACTAACTGGTTCCACGATACAGTGAAAACTGCCAAGGATGAAAGCACCAATTGCTGGCAAGCTTGCACTTTTGTCTACACGGCATTGTGCTGTCTTTGCTGAGTGTTGCCATTTCTTCCTACCTACCTGAACATGTTCTCATCACCAAGACAAGAAGTATTATTAGTTGACTCTGCCCCAAAGTGCTGTGCCATCAGGTTTGGCCTTTGTTTGGCATATGATCCTTGAGACCTCCACCCCATTGTAACAGTATCTATAGCACCAAACTGACCAGTGATTGAGTTCTGCTGACCAAATATCAGGCTAGAACTTTCTGGTCATGTGTGTGTAGCATGGTGATCATCACTGGCTGTTTGGAGCAGCTGAATGGACATTCTTTGTGATTTTACAACTCTGTCACAAGACTGAAGACAGCACTCTGTGAGGCTTAGAAAAAGGAAGGGAAACACCATCTCAGAGAGCCTTAGGTATGGCACCTTTATTACTTTAAAGGGTCATATTTCAGTTGAAGGTAGCAATCTTGTCTGTCTTCTGAGCTGCTTCTGTTGCATGGGCTCACCTGACCCCCAAGGCTATCAAGGTGCACATACATGGCAGCTAGTGACCCAGATGCAGATGAGAAAAAAAGGGAGTCGAGGAGCACTTGGTACCAGCCCCTCCTGACACAGCAGAGGAGGCAACCCAAGCGCTCTCCCAATGCAAAACCCCTACTAAATGTGCTTGGGCTCTGTCCAGTGCTGCTATTTTGCTGTTTACAAGAATGTCAAAGTGCTCATCAGCAAGAGAGAGAAAGTGAGAGAAAGAGAGAAATTACTAAAATCAGAAATGTAAGGTTGAACCTCACTATTGTCCTCACAGAAATAAACAGGATTACAAGAGCGTACAATAAACCAATATATATAACAAATTAGATAACTTGGATAAAATGGACAAATTCTTGGAAAGACACAAACTAATGAAAATGACTAAACAAGAAATAGAAAATTTTAATAGAACTATAACAATTAAAGATACTAAGTTAGTAATCTGTGAACATTTCACAAATACACAGGTCCAGTGGCTCTACTGGGGAATACTACCAAATATTCAAAGAACAATCACCACCAATCCTTCACAAACCCTTCCAATATATATATATGTAAAAAGTTGTGAAGTATTTTTATATATTTAAATTCATTCTATAGGACTTACAAGAAAAGAAATATTCTTTAAATATTTCTTATGAGTCTGCATACAAAAATCCACCACAAACTGGTTTTGATGCTCAGTGAGAAGTCAGCCATTTGACAACTTCAGACACTCTAAACGAATGTTCTCATACTTATGACATACAGCTCCATAAAGCTTCAATGAACAAAGTAGAGAGGGATCACTTCCTGTATCCTTCCGCTTGGGAAAGAACAGTTACAACGCTTGAGTTTCTATATTCCTCATTAGGGAAGACTATTCCCTTTGCACTTCCACCCCTAAAATCAACAGGAAATAAGCATGTTAATCAATACATAAATAAAAAGACCATAATCTGGTAGAATTTATTCCAGGAATACAAGCTGTTTCAGCATCCAAAACCTAAAATCAATGTAATTTATTGCATTAACAGAGTGAAAAAGAAAATCATATGACCACATCAATAGACACCTATTAATGATAAAAACGTCTTGATAAATAGAAATAGAAAGGGACTTATTCACACCTCCAAAATAACAGGGTAGGAGCATACTCCCCCACAGAAAACCAAAAACAAATATTCACTGCCAAGTTTATCACCAGGAGTACCCCAGAACTCAAAACTAAGGCTGTGATGATCAATGGGGCCACAGAGAAGTGAAAAACTGCAAGCAGATGGTAGGAGAAGGGGACTCTCTAACCACACATCCCTCCCGCAAGCTGTTAGGCGCCATGCAGAAAAGTCCCCCAGGCTCATGTTTTCTACACTGGAAAAAGTGAGATTTAGGCAGTCAGCCAGCTTCTCCACCACTCGTGGGTTCCTTCACAGGAAAAACATTCCTGACTCAATCCATGAAAAGCATCATAAGCGCCTGTAGGGTAAAAACGCTGAGGGCAGCTAGTGACAAAGGGTGGGGGTGAGGCTAGCAATAACCGGCATGAGAAACTCAATTGCTGGTTTTCACCTCAAGCAAAGGAGACCCCAAATCAGAGAAGCACCACATATAGGAGGCATGTTCCTTGGGTCCTCTGGGTAGAAACCCCTAGCTTGCCTTCGCATGCAACCAAAGTACCCCCTTTGGGCAGCCCTCCTCCCCGACCCCCATCCTGGAAGGGCGGCCCAGCCTTCCAAACTTTTTGGCAAGAGCTACAGGAAACCTGGGCTTAGTGCGCCATCTAGTGCCAAAAAGGAGACAAGGACCTCTCGCTAAGGGAACTCAACAGTAAACTTCATAGGACCACTCGACGGACATTCTGTAGAAAGACCAAACCAAGCCAGAAGCAAAAACTGGATTAAATAACTAATGCTTCATTGTGAAAACGTAGGTGTAAATCCATAAGAAACAGGAGTAAATAGGAAATCATGATCACTCCAAATGAACTAAACAAGGAGCCAGTGGCCTATCCTAATGAGGCAGGGGTGCATGAACTCTCAGATCAGAAATTCAAAACAGCAGTTTTGAGAAAATCAGTGAACTCCAAGATAACACAAACAAAAATTCAGAAATGTGTCAGAGAAATGTAACAAAGAGATTGGAATAATTTTTTTTTAAGTTAAACAGAAACCCTGCAGCAGAATTAAACAGTCACTAAACTGAAAAATGAATTAGAGCATGTCAACAGCAGAAATGATCAAGCAGAAGAAAGAATCAGTGAGCTTGAAGAAAGTCTATTTAAAGGCACACAATAAGAGGAGAAAAAGAAAAAGAGAATGAAAAGAAACAAAGGACACCTATGGCATCTATAAAGTAGCCTCAAAATAAAAATTTAACAGTCATTGGCCTTCGAAAAAAGTTCAGAAAGAGCAAGGGGTAGAAAACTTATTCAAAAAAATAATTAGAGGAAACTTTCCAAACACAGAAAATAATATAAAAATTCAAGTTCAGGATGGTCAAAGGTCACCAAACAGATTCAAACCAAATAAGACTACCCCAAGTTATATAATATCAAACTCTAAGAGGTCAAGTACAAACAGAGGATACTAAAAGCAGCAAGAGAAAAGAAGCAAATAATGTACAAAGGAGCCCTAATTCATCTAACAAAAAATTTCTCAGCAGAAGCATTACAGGCCAGGAGGGAATGGGATGACATATGCAAAGTGCTGTGAGAAAAAAAAACTGCCACTTGAGAATACTATACTCACCACAGCTATCCTTCAATCATGAAAAAGAGATAAAGTCTTTCCCATAAAAGTAAAATTTGATGGAATGTAGCTCCACCAGACCCATCTTACAAGAAATGCTGAAGAAAGTTCTTTCACCTGAAAGAAACGAACACTAACATGCAAAAAGAAAAAAGATTGAAGATGTAAAACTCACTGGTAAAAGTAAGTATACAGATAATTTCAGAATACTATAGTACAGTAACTGTGCTGTAAACCACTCATAGCTTTGGTAAAAAAACTAAAAGACAAATCTATTCAAATAATATAATATATTTTTATTATTATTAAAGATAAGCAATATAAAAAACTGTAAATCAAGACAAGAAGTCATCAAAATATGAGGGTGATGGAGTAAAGGTATAAAGGATTTTAGGGGTTTTTTTGTTTCTTTTCTTTGTGATACTAGTTAAGTTGTCATCAGTTTACAATAAATTGTTAGAAGTATAAGATATTTTTTTTGTAAGCCTCATGGTAACCACAAACCTATAATAGAAACAAACCAATAAGAAACAAAGAAAGAAAAAGAAGGGTTACCAGAAAAAAAAACTCAGAAAACAAATTTAAAAATGGCAGTTATAAGTCCTTATCTAGCAACAATAACGTTAAATGTAAATGGACTAAATTCTCCACTTAAAAGACATGGATTTTTAAAAAGACCCAACTACATGCTTCCTACAAGAAAATCACTTCACCTGTAAAGACACCCATAGACTGATAGTGATGAATTGGAAAAACCACCGGGCCGGCCCAAGACATGGATTTTTAAAAAGACCCAACTACATGCTGCCTACAAGAAAATCACTTCACCTGTAAAGACACCCATAGACTGATAGTGATGAATTGGAAAAAGATATTCCATGTGAATAAAAAACAAAAAATAGCAGGAGTAGCTATACTTATATCAAGTAGAATAAAGAGAGAAACAATGAAAAGAAACACACAAAGAAAAGAAACACAAAAAAACCTAAAAATCTTTATAACTTAACTCTATCACCTTCACATTTTGACTTTTTGTCTTGACTTACATCTTTTCATGTTGCTTATCTTTACTACTAACAAAAATATTTTAATGATTTTAATAGATTTTCCTTTTAGTTTTATACTATATTTAATAATTAGAGGTCAATTTAGCAGGGAGATACAACTGTAAATATATATGCATCAAAAACTAGAGAATCCCAAATATATAAAGCAAACATTAACAGATATAAAGGGAGAGATAGAGTGCAATACAATAACAGTAAGAGACTTCAACATCCCACTTTCAGCAATGAATAGATTATGCAGACAAAATATCAACAATGAAACATTGGAGTTAAACTACACTCTTGACCAAATGGACAACTAACTGGAGAAAATGTTCTGTAAAATATATACTCTTCACATCAGCATATGAAACATTCTCCAGGATTAACTATATGTTATGTTAGGCCACAAAATGTCTCAACAAATTTTAAAAATTCAAAATGATATTAAGATTCCTTTTTGACCACAATGGAATAGGACTAAGTCAATAATAAGAGGAACTTTGGAACCTGTACAAATACATGGAAATTAAACAAGATTCTCCTGAATGATCAATGGGTCAATGAAGAAATCTTTTAAAATTTAAAAATTTTCTAGAAATGAATGAAAATAGAAACACAACATACCAAAATCTATGGGATATATCAAAAGCAAGACTAAGAGGGGAATTTTATAGCAATAAATGCCCACATCAAAAAAGTAGAAAGACTTCAAATAAACAGACTAATTGACCACCTCAAGAAATTAGAAAAACAAGAACAAACTAAACCCAAAATTAATAGAAGATAAGAAATAATAGATCAGGGCATAAATAAATAAAATTGAGACCAAAAATAATACAAAAGATAAATGAAATAAAAAAGTTGATTTTTTGAAAAGATAAACAAAATCAACAAACCTTTAGACAGAC
This sequence comes from Galeopterus variegatus, assembly GCF_000696425.1. Lineage (NCBI taxonomy): Eukaryota > Metazoa > Chordata > Mammalia > Dermoptera > Cynocephalidae > Galeopterus > Galeopterus variegatus. The sequence goes on from NW_007731650.1 coordinate 29,253, forward strand.
TGACAGCTAAGGAAAAAAAAAGAGAGAAGATCCAACTAATACTACAGAAATACAAAAAAATTTTAGGGAGTGTTACAAACAACTATATGCCAAAAAATTAAAAATCCTAAAAGAGATGAATAAATTTCTGGACATATACAACCTACTAATATCTAACTATAAAGAAATTTTTTAAAAAGAAAGAAACTGAACCAACCAATAATGAATAAAAAGATTGAATAAGTAATAAAAGTCTCCCAAAAAAAGAAAAGCCCTGGACTAGATTGCTTCACAGCTGAATTCAACCAAACTTTTAAAGAAGAACCAATACCAGTTCTTCTCAAATTATTTGAAAATTGAAGAGAAGGAAACTTTTCCAAACTCATTCCATGTGGGTAATATTGCCCGAATAACAAAACCTGATAACAGGACAACATCAACAAAAACTACATGCCAGTATTTCTGATGAACATAGTTGCAAAAATCCTCAATGAAACGCTAGCAAACTGAATCCAATAACACATCAAAAAGATTATTCCTTGTGATTAAGTGGAACTTATCCCGTAGGTGCAAGGATAGTTTGACATACACAAATCAATAAATGTGATACACCATATCAAAAAAATGAAGGGCAAAAACTATATGATAATCTCAATAAATGCAGAAAAAGCATTTGATAAAATTGAACATTCCTTTGTAATGAAAACTCTCAACAGTTTAGGCATAGAAGGAACATAACTCAAAACTATAAAGGTCATTTATAACAAACGCAATCATACCTAGTGGAGAAAAACTAAAAGCCTTTCCTCTAAGTTCTGGAATAATATGTGAACCTGGAAAGCAACTGAGGCACATCTTAAACAATGAAGAGTTTATCTAGGCCAAGTATTAGTTACTGCAACCCACAAGACACTCCAAGATACCTTGGGAAGTGCTTGAGAGAAACAAAGAAGTAGTTTGGGATTATAAAGAAGGAGGGTTTATCAGAACAGGAGGTGGTTACAAAAGTTGTTTGTCAGACATTACAATTGGTACTGGTGTCTTTAAATAGTCTTCACAGTAAGGGATTAGATATAACAGTCTGTGAGGGAGTCCTCAGCTAGAAATTTTTCAGCTTGACAGGAGGTATATGGAATAACAATCAAGAGATGGTCACAAAAAAAAAAAAAAAAAAAAAAAAAAAAAAAAAAAAAAAA